>NC_090760.1:3225516-3235516 GCF_036898095.1 Palaemon carinicauda | reverse complement strand
GAAACATATGGCATTGTAGTCTTGTTTATTTAAAGAGGAAATAACTGTGGTAATATCTCCATGCGATGATAGCTATGTTATTATCACGAGTCATAATACCCTCTCTACTAGGGTGAAACCATTCATGACAAATCTCTCTCTCTCTCTCTCTCTCTCTCTCTCTCTCTCTCTAGCGAACGGATTTGGGTTCACGCTCAATGGCAATAAGGGGCCCAGCTTGCTGAAATAAACTACCTCTGGAAATAAGAAAATGTATAATTGTTAGTTCTGATTTATTCAAAAGGAAACTTAAGCAATATTTTTTAAATTTTACTTGAATGTATATATATCCTAGATTTTTACAATCCAATTATTGTGAATTTTATGTAAATAATTTATATTGTCATGCAACAGAATAACCATTTTATAATGGAATTAAGGTTTTTGACTTTAACTCTCTCTCTCCCTCTCTCTCCTCTCTCATCTCTCTCTCTCTCTCTCTCTCCACAAGGCCTCTGACCTCAGCAAGAGAGAGACTTCACCCGGAGCCTTCTTGGCAGTGACACCAGCCGACGTATCTAGAACACGATGACAATTTGTCACTCAACGTTGAGGAAGTTATGAGAAGTCGAGACATCTTTAGTCAAACCAACAACAACAGGAAAAAGCCAGTTGCGGTACTGGTTTGACAAAGGTGCGCTTGAACTCATGGTGTCATTTTGACCAATGTTTTCCGGGTACAGTGGCCTGGATCACGTAATGTTATTACTGTCTAACCTTTTATTTTATTTTGTAACTGCTGGGGTTAAGCTACAGTTGCACTCTGGTGCTGAATGGGTCTATCTGGCCCCAGCACCGGGATATACGGTGCATATTTATGAATGCAATCGGGTGAATTGGCCATAAATATATATAAATTGATATATGTGAATGTATATATATATATATATATATGTGTGTGTGTGTGTGTGTGTGTGGTGATGTGTCTGTTGAGGTCCCTTCCAATAGAAGAGACCCACTATTCTGCTCTTTTTATTAAGTTTACTCTAAGAGTGAATATAGTGATAGAAAAAAATAAATTGATTGGTTTAACATTCTTATCTACCAACTTCCTCGTCCTCTCATAAGGGAATAGATTTTTTTATTTGTTAACATGAAAAAATTATATGATTATTACCTATTCAAATCCGTCCTTCTCCGGTGCAATGACCTTCGATGTCAGGATTCCAGGGAATTATAAATAAATCCATCCCATTCCTTTTCTCTCCTTCGCCTCTATGGGTCCTTTCGTCTGTCCTTAATCGTAGGATCTCCCTAAACCCCCCCCCCCCCTCATTAAAAAAATGGAAAACAGCTGATGCAATATCAATTGTTAGCTTTCGGCTAATAAAGATATGCTTTTCCTGTTTTGCTAGTTTGAAAATATTATTAATTCTCATGTGTGTGAAGAAAAAAAGGATAATATTCATGCTGCTTATAATTAATTTCGATATTCATGTTGCTTATAATTAATTTTAGTATTCATGTTGCTTATAATTAATTTTGATATTCATATTGCTTATAATTAATTTTGATATTCATATTGCTTATAATTAATTTCGATATTCATATTGCTTATAATTGATTTTAGTATTCATGTTGCTTATAATTAATTTAGTATTCATGTTGCTTATAATTAATTTAGTATTCATGTTGCTTATAATTAATTTTGA
Organism: Palaemon carinicauda; assembly: GCF_036898095.1. NCBI lineage: Eukaryota > Metazoa > Arthropoda > Malacostraca > Decapoda > Palaemonidae > Palaemon > Palaemon carinicauda. The sequence continues at coordinate 3,233,825 of NC_090760.1, read as the reverse complement.
TATTCATATTGGTTATAATTAATTTTGATATTCATATTGGTTATAATTAATTTTGATATTCATATTGGTTATAATTAATTTTGATATTCATATTGGTTATAATTAATTTTGATATTCACGTTGCTTATAATTAATTTAGATATTCATGTTGCTTATAATTCATTTTACATCTCTTTATTTGCATATTTTTTTCATCCCATTCTAAATGTTTTTCGTTCACCTTTCTCGAAATAAAACTTACTTATAATTTTTTTTTTGACAACGTCTGGATGTCTGCCCATTCCATGTGGGGGTTTTATATCCTGCTCATAGTAATGGTTGCTTATTCGTGTTTATTTTTATTGGGGATAATGAGATACCTCGTTGTTAGTCTTCTAAAACAAACAATATACGTACGTACATACATACATACACATTTATATATATATATATATATATATATACACATATATACATGTGTGTGAGTGTGTGTGTGTGTGTGTGTGTGTGTATTATAGCCAGGGAAAGAAAAATTAAAAGACTTCATTTTCCCTTCTGTGGCTATAATACATTCACGTGTCAGCTTTCGTGATTTCTACACACACACAAACACCACACGTACACATACACACGTACACATACACACACGTACACATACACACAACACACACACACACACACAAACACACAAACACACCTACACCTACGTATATTAGCACAGTTTCTTTCTCATACGAACATGAATAATTTTCCATAGGTATTTTTTTTTTAATATTATCAACAACCCAAAAGAAAGAGTAAATTATTCATAATCGTCAAAGTTCCTGTTTTAGAGGAACTTTGAATTTTAACACATCAAGCTTACTAAAACCTAATTGTTAAAAAAATTATTATCGTTTGTTTTCAGATTCTCTCATCATCAACATATTAATTTTGGCACTGTTCATCATTACAACAGTTTCACTGTCAATCAAATTAGCCATTTTATCCGATCTTTAGTTGAATTCAACTGTTTTTTACAGCAAAGTAAATTTTTTTTTTTTTTTTTTTTTTTTTTTTTTTTTTTTTGAAAGAAAAGTTATTTGGTACCAATCTTTGTGAGTCTATGTTATGAGAGTTTGCTTGATTATTATTATTATTATTATTATTATTATTATTATTATTATTATTATTATTATTATTATTATTATTATTATCATTAATATTATTATTATTATTTAATGAAACTTTTAAAGTTTAGGTTAGGAAAAATATCGGTGATAATGTCAGACCGCTGTTAAATCTGAGAATGAAAATATTCTTTTTGTTGGAATTTTCCGTTTCTTCCATAACTAAAAAAAAAACAATAAAAATAGCTTTGATGAATTCGGTATTATCAGAAATGATAGATCTATTATAAATAATAGATTTTTTTAATGATAATACTCACGTATTCCACTGAAATCCTTTAAATCTGAAAGTAAATTAATCAAAAATTCGTTTAAATATACAACACATCAATCTTTTTTATTTACCAGATACACATATATACAATATGAAAATACATTATTCCATAGTCAATTTTGTTAGCGAGGCAGATTTGCACCGACTCGCAGCGGTGCCTTTTTCGCTCGGAAAAGTTTCCTGATCGCTGATTGGTTAGAATGATCTTGTCCAACCAATCAGCGAATCAGGAAACTTTTCAGAGCTAAACGGGCACCGCTGCTTGTCGGTGCGAATCTGCCTCCCTAAAAAAAATTACTATAGTTTGTATGATAATCTAAATTCATACATATACATAATGCCATGCAATTTGAATATACTGTACATGATTAATACCACTTCGTGTTTTCAGGTAGACAAAATGCCATCGAAAAAGAAGTTGAAGGCCTATATAAAGAAATTAACGATGTAAATACCAAGATGATTTTAAATCCATGCACGTATTTAAAACCCCATTTTACACCTTGGTCTCTGGGCGCGTTCCATCGAGCGCGTTGTGTTGTCGTATTCCACACCTTGATCGCTGGTTGTGTCCTATTGTGGGGCATTCGTGTTGGTGTGATAATCGTTTAGGATTGTATTGAAGAATGTCTTATTTAGGAAACCCTTTCCCGGTGAAAGTCGAGAAGAATATATATATCCCTTGCATCTTGGAACCTCCCATTTAACCCGTTACGTCACTTCTGTCATCTTAATCGAATGAAATGCAACCTATTTGACCCACCGTTAAATTGCACTAATGGAAGACGCCTTTGTTTACATTTTTTACCCTGATGTCAATTCCACCGTGTTTTGAGGAGTTTATTTTTTTTGCTTGTTTGTAGTGTTATTCTATGATATTTTTATTTCAGAAATGCTTCCTGGATATTATCAGCTATTTTTTTTATTTATTATGGAATGTATTTATCAATAGCTTTTCCCCTTAGAAAGTAAGATGTATATATATATACTGTATATGCGTAAAAATCACAGGAAAACGTGATGCTCAGATGCAGAAGAACCACAGGGAAAATGAAAATACAGAATATACACTTGAGTCCTGACTAGTTTCGTGATACTTCCTCAGAGGACTGATTTATTGAGAGAGGTTTCTTACATTTTATAGGGAAAGCAAAAGTAACGAACATACATAACTTAGTAGAAAGAAACATCATAGAGTCCAGTTTCATAAAAGAAACCTTTGAAAACAACTTGAATATTGGTCATGGAATGTATAAACTCGACGCCTTTATATGTAAAGAGATTTGTAAAACTATATAAAAAACATTAACCACTTAATGTAGAATTGAATGTATTGTGAATAATTAACGTCGGTGTGAAATTAATATTTAGACCTAAGCTACCATTCATTAAAAGAAACAATTATTTTATATAGTATGCATAAGTATATTGGCACTATATAGTGTTATGCTAGATATAAGTATTGATATATACATGATTATATGTTTATGATATTAATGTTGTATACATATAAATGTATATATGCATAGGTATGTATGTGTATATATGTATACATGTATATAGTTGTGTGTATATATATATGTGTGTATGTGTATGTATATGTATGTGTTATGTGTAAGTATTTATGTATATGTATATGTATTTGTATCTGTATGTATGTATATATATGTATATGTGTATGTATATGTATATGTATGTGTGTGTATGTATGTATATGTATGTGTGTGTATGTGTATATATATATGTATATATATATATATATGTATATATATATGTATGTATATATGTATATGTATGTATATATATGTATATATATGTAATTTTGTGTATGTTTTGCTTATGTATTTATATAGATAAGGCTACCGCATTGACATATAAATAACTGTAATGAAAGTAAAATAAGAAGAAAACAAGAATATACCCGCCACTAGAAATGACCCTTTTTAGCAGGTGTCTAACGAGCTTTCGGACTCCGCCTACGCACACCTGAGTCAAGCCCAGGTAGCGGGTAAGGGAGTGTCATTGTTCTCTAAATCTCTATATGTATGTTCGTACTTTTGCTTTCCCTATAAAATGTAAGAACCTCTCTCAATAAATCAGTCCTCTGAGGAAGTATCACGAAACTAGTCAGGACTCAAGTGTATATTCTGTATTTTCATTTTCCCTGTGGTTCTTCTGCATATATATATATATATATATATAGTATATATAGTATATATATATATATATTATATATATATATATTTATATATATATATATATTTATATATATATATATATATATATAGTATATGTTATATATATATATATATATATATAGTATATGTTATATATACCAATATATATACTGTAATATATATACATACATACATACATACATATATATATATATATATATATATCGGTATATATAAACATATACTGTACTATATATAGTTGTGAGACGACGATTATTTATGAACTATTTCCCTGTTCATAAGTATTATCATATAGTGATTTCATATTGTTTGAGTTAAATGACAGGTGAATATATGAGAAAGTATAATTTATGGATAGTACCTAACATATTATTCTCCAAATTTTAACTGAACAATGTGGCTTCATAGAAAAACGAAAACGGCAGTTACTCTCGTTCATCTGAGAGAGAGAGAGATGAGAGAGAGAGGAGAGAGAGAGAGAGAGAGAATCCAATTCTGAAAATAAGTTTAATAAGTAATTTTTTTAGGAGACAGACAGACAGACAGACAGACAGACAGACAGACAGACAGACAGACAGACAGACAGACAGACAGGACATGAGAATAACAACCTCATTAGATAGTAGGTATTTTTAATGGGGAGAGAGAGAGAGAGAGAGAGAGAGATGAGAGAGAGAGAGAGAGAGAGAGAGGGGGGGGGGGTAGGTGTCTCCGGTGAAGCGTTTGCCAAAATTTTTGTTCTTATCACCGGACAGATTTTGATGCTTGTCCGGAATCCGTAAAATGAGGCGAAGCCATTCCGGATACGGTTATAAATGTTTCGGACTAAATCAATCGATATTTCGTGCCTCAATTAAATTTAATTTATGCCTAGTTATTTTTGTTTATCTAGTTTATTATCACGACTGTAATTCACGGAGGAAATATGGGTGATGTTGTTATAAATGGTGATAATGATTGTATTGACGATAATAATGATTGATAAGAATGCTCTCCTTATTATGATAAAGAGCAAGTGTCTGGCTGTACAGTATGTATATATATATATATATATATATATATATATGTATATATACAGTATATATATAATTATATATTATATATATATATATATATATATGTATATATACATATATATATATATATATATGTGTGTGTGTGTGTATATACATACATATATATATATATATATATATAATGTATTACAGTATGTAAGGCTATTAAATTTTCATCAAGTAATTAAACGATGAATGGAACAATAACTGCCTTTTCTGTTTGAAATTGAAGCCAACCCATGAAAAAGAAAATAACAAGCTCAAAGATTATACATATGAAATTATTAATGACATAATTACATAATTACCAATTAACCTTTGTATCACTCAGGCCCCCGAAGGCTTCTCCCAGCCGACGAGAGTCCGCAGGAGCCGAGTCCGATTGCCAAGGAGACGGGTGGCGTAGGAACTCCTCCGGACAGGGCACCCCTACTGGATCCGCCCCGACTACCCTCTCTCAGTTCCCTCCACTCCGCCCGCATTCATGATGGCACCGCCCCCCCATTCCAGCTCCGCCCCCTGAACCTCAGAGTAATTTATCCAGGGTAAGAGTTAATTATCTATTGATTTTTTTTATTTTATTTTGGGAAGTGAACCCTTTTTCCTAAGTTGTTTTTCGTTGTATTTTGACCAATAAAATTTTTGGAAATATTTATTTTTTCATTTTTTTTTTTTTCAATTTTGTGAAGTGAATTTTTTTAAGTTATTTTTTGTTGTATTTTGACCAATACAATTATTTGAAATATTTAATTTTTCATTTTTAATTTTTTTTTTTAAGTTTTGGGAAGTGAAACTTTTTTTAAAAGTTATTTTTCGTTATATTTGACAAATAGGATTATTTGAAATATTCATTTTTTTTATTTTTCATTTTTTTTTTTAATTTAGGGAAGGGAAACTCTTTTCAAGTTATTTTTTCCTTGTATTTTGAGCAATAAGATATTTAAGATATTAATATTTTTGTGGTTTTTGTCTTTTTTGAAGACCATTTCAAAATTTTTATTGGTCGAGTTTGTCCCACAAGAAGAATTTTTATAATTGTTTTTTATATACTAAGTCCCTTCGTGTACATCACGTAAGTCTTATTATATTTGGATTGTGTTGATTACCTTTTCATTGAATGCCTCTTGTATAATTGCATTCTCTTCAATAACATTTATATCATCACTCAAGTCCTTTTGTTCTCAGTTGCATTTAATTAATTACCCTTTCATAAGCGAAGGTCTTTTGAAACATTCAGTTTTTATTATTTTTAATCACTGAAAACATTGAAAAGTCTTCATCTTTTACAAACATTCACTTAACATTTTTTCATTCACTGAAGAGTCCTCTTTTACAAACATTCACTTAACATTTCTTTCTTTCACTTAAGAGTCCTTATCTTTTACAAACATTCACTTAACATTTTTTTTTATCACTGAAGAGTCATCTTTTACAAACAATCACTTTACATTTTGTATCTTTGAAAACCTTTTTTATCTTTGAAAACCTTTTTTATCTGTGAAAACATTTTTTTTCTTTGAAAAGTCCTCACCTTTTACAAAAAAATATTTAAAACATCCCATCTCTCAATCCCTTCAAAAACGCATGATACTCTCTTTTCCCAATGTATTGTTACACCCACCCACTGAGCCAAGCGTCGTTAATATGAATATTCAGAACACTTTGTGTGAATATCTTTATCTCTTATCTCCCCCCTTGCAGACGCCATCCGAGATATTTCAGAAGGACCCGCTCAAGGTAAGGATTGGGTGGTTTCAAGGCTTAGGTAGAGTGACAGCGTCGCGAAGTCATTGGTCATTCATACGAACACGTGTATATATATTTATATATATATATATATATATATATATACACGTGTATAACATTATATATTACACATAAAATTGGTTTCGACCTGGCCTTTCATTAGAAGGGGCTAGCGTTCGATCCCAAGTATGAGGTAGAAATTTATTTCTATTTGAACACGATGTTGTGTTGATATTTATCCATATTGACTCATTAGGGGTAATTTTGAATGAATTACTACCAATTGTGTCACGTGGTGGCCCGAGGAAATCTGGTAAAACTCGCTGGTAAAGAGACTGATGTCTCACCAGGTAAATCCTCGGACAGCTAGATTAGTGTCAGGTTCAGATTTCCTTTTATGGGCTCTCGTGGCATGGTTGGTTTCGACCTGGCCTTTCATTAGAAGGGGCTAGCGTTCGATCCCAAGTATGAGGTAGAAATTTATTTTTATGTATATATGTATATATATATATATATATATGCGTGTGTGTGTGTGTATATATATACATATATATAAATATATATATATATATATATACATATATATATAATATATATATATATAATTTATTTATGTATATATATAAATGTTATATAATACATACACCGATATGTACACATATATATCTTGAGTGTATGACCTTAAACATTATAACGCCAAGCATTAACATAGAAATTTCGAACCAAACAACAAAATATTTTTTTAGAAATTAGTGATTTTTTAATTACATAGATTACTTGAACTATGAATTTTCTAACTTTCTTTGGGTATAACTTTTTATGTATCGAAAGATTATAGTCTTGGAACCTCAAGTCACAAGGAGAATTCGCTCTGTTTCAAGGTAATGTCCAAAGTATTATTGCAAAGGCTATTTTTTTTTTTAATCTTAAGCTTAATTAATGAATTTCATGGCTTTATTTTACTTAGCAGTATTAATTTTTTCTTTGCTTTTTTGAAGATCAGCTTAAAGTTATGTTGTATGTGTACTATACAGTATATATATATATATATATATATAAATGTATATATATATATATATATATAAATTGTATATATATATATATATATATACAGTATATATATATATATATATATATATTTATATATTTATATCTATATATTATATATATGTATTTATATTATACACATATATACACTGTATATATATATATATATATATATGTATATATATATATATATATATAATTATATATATACATATATACAATATATATATATATAATTTATGTATATGTATATATATATATATATATATAATTTATATATATGTATATATATATATATATGTATATATATATATATATATATACATTATATTTTTTTTATCCCGCCTTTAGCTTATAAAATTTTATTTTACGGAAATTTCTATTTTTTCTGCTTAAATTTGCTTATGGATATCCACCATAAAAAAAAATGCCAAATAATTTATGTTAAAAGCTTTCCATTTCTCTGCTTAACTATAACGCCTCTATAACTCAAACATCTAACTTAAACTTGCCGTATCTTTAACTCTATAACTCGGTTGTAAACTGCAGATAACTTTCAAAGCTAACTCTTTGGCTTAAATAATCTTTGGCGAATGATAAAGCTATTTAATTGGTAGTGGTGATTCTCAAAATAAAGAAATAGCCCAAAATGGGTGGGGGGTGGGGGGGTCATAATTATTAATATAAGACCATATTTTTAATATAAAATTCATAAAATTTGTGTTTATTTATGTTTCTCTTAATTGTTTCAAGAGTATTTTGGTGTACTTTTTTTTTTTAATTTGTTTTGTTTTAATCGTAATTAAGTGTAATTTTCTTGAATTTATTTGGTTTCAATCGT
>NC_090760.1:3127030-3219530 GCF_036898095.1 Palaemon carinicauda | reverse complement strand
TCATAGGAGAAATTGATCTAGTTAGCCTGTAAGAAAACACACAGGAGTGAGGTCTTTTACTGGTGTCTAGTAACCTATGTGGGCTTATTCGTCTTTATCTAATAATCCCTGATAGTTACCCATTCGCATACTACCTATATAATAAGCTCCGACGAAACATTCGAATGATTGAAGACATTAAGGCTTTCAAGAGGAAACTGAAGACTTTCTTATTTAGGAAATCATACAACAGTGACGATTTAACAGTAAATGAACAATACGCGATATGAAACGATAAATACTCTGAACGAACAAGGTAAAACGACAGCGGAGGTCCTGTAGAGAGTGGGGTTCTCCTGCTGTATGGGACCGGAAAAGCAGCCATCAAAGTAAAGTAAGTATAGCTAAAATAAAAACAACTGCAAGAAAGCCCTCAAATGACCTAACCCTAACCTGAGTGGCTTGATGTCTTCTGATTCTCAGCAATAGCATAATTAAAACTTTCTAACCTTAGTTCTGGGCCCATGCAGAGCCTAGCCAACGTACTCTATGAGAGTCCTTCGAGTCCTAAATAATACACCTGAACCTATCAAAATTTTCTTTAAAATGTCTCCTAACCTGACAGTATGGGGGTTCACCCAAGCCTCAAGTCCTTATTATTATTATCATTATTATTATTATTACTATCCAAGCTACAACCCTAGTTGGAAAAGCAAGAAGCTATAAGCCCAGGGGCTCCAACAGGGAAAAATAGCCCAGTGAGGAAAGGAAATAAGGAAATAAATAAATGAAGAGAACAAATTAATAGTAAATCATTCTAAAATAAGTAACTACGCCAAAACAGATATGTCCTACATAAACTATAAAAAGACTCATGTCAGCCTGGTCAACTAAAAACATTTGCTCCAACTTTGAACTTTTGAAGTTCTACTGATTCAACTACCCGATTAGGAAGATCATTCCACAACTTGGTAACAGCTGGAATAAAACTTCTAGAGTACTGCGTAGTATTGAGCCTCGTGATGGAGAAGGCCTGGCTATTAGAATTAATATGCAACTAAGGTGTTCCGTTGCTCAGAGAATAAGCAGCAAGGATGTCTGTGTTGAATTTCCAGCAAATGATGACTGGAAACAAGACAATGTTTAGAAAGGGTATTTCTAATGGAGCAATGCAAGCTATACAGTATCTACGGTGTGAACTACAGGTATGCACAGTAACATACACAGCCATTGAGCCTTCAGAGCACCTGTTACGGTTTACCATCTATATTATTTATGACTCACGTACAAAACCCTGAATGAAATCTACTTAACTTTTCTCTGATATCTTACCCCTCATGATCAATTAAAGATCTTTAAGAATAAATCCTTACAGAAGAACTTACCTACGAGGTCCTATATGGAATAGCCCATCTTGAAATAGGCCTGAGTGAAGAATTTCCAATTATGGTCACAGACTCACTGTATTTTGCACGCGATCTTCATTTTATCTACTGGTTGTAGTTGATTACAAACAAATGCACTATTAGTGTTAAAACACTGCAATATTTTGAATTTGTTTTATACTACATACTGACGAGTGTGGTCACGTGACTCACTTGTCTGTCACTGCAGTGTTGCCAGATTGGTTATACAAAAATCCCCAAAACAACATAAAAATCCCCATTTCCCCAAATATATTATCTTCTGTCTTGATCACGTAGGCTTTACTAATATAGAAATTACCCAATATACTTCATATAAGTGCAAGCAAACTAATTACAGCAATATAAAGGTCTAATCGTCTTTATTTCTTCATAGAAATTTGTACAAAATATCTCCATCAGACACCTAAAATCCCTAAATCTAGGAATAAATTCCCCTATCTGGCAACACTGAGTCTGGTCATCTTCTTAAAAGACAGTAAATCCAAACATTTAAAAATGGTGGTAAAAATAATTTTAAAAAATACGTTTATTGTATTGAATTATTTATTAAGATTTAATTCTAACCAACTGTGCTATGCAAGGATATATGGCACAGTTTCTTCCTATACAAGCTCTAAATATCGACATAATTGTAACTAGGCAACTGAAATGAAACCATGAATAATTATAGCATACAATAATAAATTCTGATAAATATTTTGATATTTGACTATTCTAAAGCTGAGAAAAAATTATTTCATATAAATTATGATAAAAGAAAAATTTTAATAAAACCAGGCAACTGAAATGAACCCATAAATAATTATAGGATACAAAAATAAATTCTGACAAATATTTTGACATTCAATCATTTTAAAGTTAAGAGAAAAATTATTTTACATTAATTAGTTAGGAAATTTCTATAGATAAAAGTAGTTTTTTTTCCCCTAGGTTACATTACCTGGATACAGGGGTGCCATTCGTACGATAATTATCGTACATGTAAATTATTTTAGGTCCAGTACGATGTACGATACATACCTTAGGTATAGAAAAATGTGTTTGTGTGTGTTTGATTAAACAATTATACTAAAATACCTTGAAATAAGTTATATATGTTACTCCTTAACAATCATTTTGAAAGTGTGTACGATAATTTTGGTTTAAATAAAAGATAATTTTAAGGTTCATGTACGATACTCCAGTGGAAATTATCTGGTAGCCCTGCTGTAACCAGTGTTGCCAGATAGGTTAGTATAAAAATCCCCAAAACTCATAAAATATCCCCAAAACAACCTAAAAATCCCCATTTCCACACATATGTTCTCCTCTGTCTTGATCACGCAGGCTTTACTAAAATAGAAATTACTCAATATACTTCATATAAGCGCAAGCAAATTAATTGCAACAATATCAAAGTTTACTCGTCTTTTTTTCTTCATAGAAATTTGAACAGAATATCCCCATCAGACACCCAAAATCCCAAACTCTAGGGATAAATCCCCATACCTGGCAACACTGGCTGTAACTTAAGTGCTGTACTGCTGTAATACATAACAGTAATACCGCTCAATCATAGGAAGGATAACGTTTCCCTGCTGTATCCCGGAATTTCTAGCCTACAGCTCTTCCATTTAAAGTGAAGGTAAAAATAAATTAGCACTAATTTGGATAATAGTATATTACTTTAATTTCTTGCCAATTATGTGAACCATATATTTTTTTCCATCTGATTATCTTATGTTTTATGCAGTTCTAACATTATTGTTGGTTAAAACAATATAAGTGTAACCCAACTCGACTACATATAACAATTATTGGGATCCGAGTGAGAAAATTGGTTTTATTGTAGTGAGAAATCATTGTAAAAAACAATGTTTCAAAATACATAACTCGTGTGTCCTGGGAAACCGGGATTATTGTGTGGAAGGAAAGAAGGGTCTTTTCGGTTTGAGTGCCTATCGAATTTTAATGTTTTTTTTTATTCCAAAGTATGTATTTTGATGTGGAAAACCCAAAAATGATAACCATTTTGTGGAGAAATTATTTATTGATGGATGTGATAGGTAGTGGCTGTAAAGGGGGGTGGGGGGGGGTCACAGGGGCTAGGCCTAGGTAGGGGTACAGGGCCCTAGGTTAGGTGGTTGTATTAGGTTCGGTAGTGTCCCGAAAATCACTGTGGCCTTAAGGGGGGGTCGCAGCGGGGGCGGACCCCCCCCCCCCGGTAGGCCTAGGTAGGGATACAGGGCCCCTATGCTAGGTTAGGTGGGTTTTCTTAGGTTCAGTAGTGCCCTGAAAATCAAGAAAGCGCACAGAGAAATCGCAGCATTTCAGTAAGATATTGATTGATATAAGCCAATTTAAGTGTTAATAAATAATTTCTCCACAAAATGGTTATCATTTTAGGGTTTTCCACATCAAAATACATACTTTGGAATAAAAAAAACATTTAAATTCGATAGGCACTCAAACCGAAAAGATCCGGAAAGAAATGCTGTATAATGAGCCCTAACAACACGCCATGACCTAACAACACGTCATGACCCCCACAACATGCCCTAACCTAATAACACCCCTTAACCTAACCTAGGAGACCATGTGCTTCTCCTTACGTCCTGGGGGCATCTCGTCTCTCGATCCCCTTGCGACCATCTCCTGTGACCCACCCTTACCTAATATGATCCACGACACTGTACAGCATCACTTACCGTGAGTAAAAGGCTATGTAATTTCTATTTACTTTAAATACCCAGGGTGTGTGTATAATAGCGTCCACCTGTGTTATTATGTCTAACTTAGAAAATGGCAGTTTAAGGGGGGGTCGCAGGGGGCCGTTACCCCCCCCCCCCCCTTTAGGGCTTGTAGGTTAGGTTAGGGGGGAAAGTGTAAGTTAGTTGATGTTCATTGTTAATCAACGCATGAGGAATGGCCTCTGATATACAAAGGCTCCGAATACCCTAGTGAATATGCAGTATATTCAAATGATTATATTTAGTAAGTGTACTGTGTTATGGTAATTTTAAATCTTATGAATCATTAGAATAGAATGAACTCTCCTTAAACGACTTATATTCACACACCAGGCATCTATTGATGGAAGAGAATGGCATGAAAAATGACTAAAGTAGGAAATCATCTGATATTTTTAGTATTAGAATTTTGATATTTTCAGTTGGTTGAAAACTATAAAAGCAGATAGATCCCAAAAGCGTTTAACAATAACGCAATCACTATAAGTCACCATCACCATCCTGAGTGTTAACAAACAATTTCAAACACTGGGGGTGTTGTTCATGATTTTCCCGGGAGAACTTAAAACTTCTCTGCGTTTGCACTCCCCTAGTACTAAGTGCGTGCTCTCGCATACAATAATACAGTGAACCCTCGCTACTTCGTGGTTCGACAATCGCGGATTCACCACTTCGCGGGGTTTTCCCATAACCCATATATATATACATATCGCGGATTTTCCGGAAAATTCGAAAATACCGCGAAATCTGAAGACAACCAAATACGATATTTTGTTACCTATAATTCCATTAATACTGTAATTAGTAATATCTGTTCTTACTGATTGTTCATTGCATTACATATGATATATAATTCAGCACAGAAAGAAATAAAACACGAAAAGAGAATGTGATCATACGATAATTCAGTACTGTATACAGTACGTAGTAAAATTAAATCGAACATGAAACGCAAATCAGATGCAGTCATACCATATTAGAATGGTGTGTACTGTAATGGATGTGCTTCTTTTCCATGAATCTTTTGTATGTATACGTACGTAGTACTGCATCCAATAATATTCTTTGTTGCAAAAATCACATTTCGAATAAGCGTACGAGAGAGAGAGAGAGAGAGAGAGAGAGAGAGAGAGAGAGGCTTAAAATAGCGTACGTAAAGCTGTATTATTATTATTGTTATTATTATTATTATTGTTGTTGTTGTTAATAAAATTATTATTGTTATTATTATTATCATTATTATTATTATTATTACTGTACAGTATTATTATCATTATTTATTATTATTATGGTATTTACTTAATCTGCGTACGTTCAGTATGCGCGGGGCATCTTCTATGAGTAGGTAACCAACGCATCATAGTACTGTAAGACGGGTTGTGATTGGTTCAAGCGCTGATAGATGACGAATCAGAACTCAAGTTTTGTTATCTAGCCTGTGATTGGTGTTTTGCCCGCATCTCCTACCCGCAGCATCTAAGTTCTCGCGGGGCTGGATCGTCCACTCTCTGTTACCGCGTATCGCTGAGTAGACGTTCTTAAGTGTGTGAATCTGTGCTGTGTGCGACTATTTTAAGTTGAAATTTTTGTTACTGTAAATCCTACTGTAATGGCTCCCAAGCGTTCTGCTTCTCTTAAGGCTGGTAGTGAGCCTAAACGCCACCGAAGGATGATGACGATAGCTGAGAAGGTTACGCTTCTCGACATGTTAAAAGATGGTAGAAGTTACGCGGCCGCCGGCCGCCATTTTGGCATCAACGAATCTACTGTTCGCTATATCAAGAAGGACGAGGCGAACATTAGAAAGACGGCTGCAATCACTTTTAGCAGATCAGCGAAGCGAGTCGTTACAACGCGTAATAAAACGATCGTACGCATGGAAGGTGCTTTAGCTGTGTGGATTGCCGACTGCCGGAAGAAGAACATAGCGTTGGATACGAACACCATCCAAACAAAGGCTTTGAGCTTATATGAGAATTTTGCTGCAAAGGAACCTAAAGATGACGACGGCAACCATGCTGAAGATGATGATGATGCAGATGATCCTCAACCAGGGACATCCACTGATTCCCAGCCTCAGAAACGTTTTTCCGCCAGCAAAGGATGGTTCGCGAAGTTTCAGAAACGCTTTGCCCTGAAAAGCGTTTCCCTGCATGGGGAGTCTGCTTCGGCTGACACTGCCGCTGCTGAAACTTACGTGAACCAGACGTTCAAGAATATTATCGCCGAAGGTGGATACAAGCCGGAACAAGTCTTTAATATGGATGAGACTGGCTTGTTTTGGAAGAGAATGCCGTCGCGAACTTTCCTGTTCAAAGAGGAAGCCAAAGCCTCTGGCTTTAAAGCATTCAAGGATCGCGTTACCCTCGTGATGTGTGGCAATGCTGCTGGATTTTTGTTAAAGCCGGGGCTTATTTATAAGTCGAAAAATCCTCGCGCTTTGAAAAATAAAAATAAGAATCTCCTTCCCGTGTACTGGATGCATAATCAAAAAGCATGGATTACGAAGATGCTGACCTCCAACTGGTTCCATCAGTGTTTTATCCCGCAAGTCAGCAAATATCTCTTAGAGAAGGGCTTGCCATTCAAGATCCTTCTCCTTATGGATAACGCTGGTGGACACGCAACTGACCTGTCGCATGAGGGCATTCAGGTTGAGTTCCTGCCACCCAACACCACGTCATTAATTCAACCGATGGACCAGGGGGTTATCAGGGCGTTCAAGGCCCTCTACACGAAGAACACCTTGGCGGACCTCGTTGCGTGTGTGGATGCTGCCCAAGATGACGAGGATGAAGATTTTAACTTGAAGGCGTACTGGCGGCAGCACACCATAGCCACGTGCCTGCAGAATATTCAGAAGGCACTTCAAGAGATGAAACCTGCAACCGTGAATGCGAGCTGGAAGAAGTTGTGGCCCGATATTATTTACGACGACAAGGGATTTACTCCGTCGGAAATCCAACACTCTGCAATACGCAAATCTGTGCAGTTGGCTGCCATAATTGGAGGTGACGGGTTTGGCGACATGACGACTGAAGACGTCAACGAGTTGTTGGACTGCCATTCCCAGCCCCTAACTGACGCAGACCTCGAAGACCTGACGAAATCGGCAAGTGAAGAAGAGAGTGATACCCAGGAAGAGACCCAAGAAAATGTCAAAGAAACGGGCTTAACATTAGAACGGCTTGCCAAGGCCTGCAACCATGCGAAGGAGTTGAAAGAAATGTTGCAAGAGTGGGATGAGGATATGGTTCGCTCGATGCAATTCTGCAACAAGATCGATGAAGACATGACTCCCTACAAAATGCTCTTGGATCGAAAAAAGAAGCAGCGGCAACAACTTCCAATCACAATGTTCTTCCAGCCTCGCAAAAAAGAGCCAGTTCCTCCTGCTAGTACGCCTTCGGAAGAAATTGAAGAAGTTTCCCAGGAAGAAGTTGAAGAGGTGTCCCAGGAAAAGACACCTCCGTCTGAAGAGACGTAAAATACTACCTGGCTGCACAGTAGAACACATCATCATCATTTCTACTGTGCAGCAAATTCATCGCCATCACCATTCAAGTTTTTCTTCAACTTCTTTCGTGGTGAGTACAGTAACAATCTTTATTTTTTACTTTAATATTCTTACTGTACATTCTAAAACTGTATTTGTGCCTGTTTTATAGTTTAGTACTGTACGTACTGTATGCATTAAGTTAAAGGGAAGGTTTTAAAAGTCTACATGTTGTAACCTATCATATTTTTTTTGTTTAAAATTTACATTTACGCACGTAAAACAATCTCTCTCTCTCTCTCTCTCTCTCTCTCTCTCTCTCTCTCTCTCTCTCTCTCTCTCTCTCTCTCTCTCTCTCTCTCTCTCTCTCTCTCTCTCTCTCTCTCTCGTAAATTGTTTTCCTGCTTTGCTACGTACAATACTGTATAAATTATATTTGTAAGGTAACATATTTTGTAAATGCTTTTACTGTAAATACTGTATGTACTGTATCATTATTTATCACTATCATCATGCGCGTTAAATGCCTTGTTTGTTCTGAGCGTGGTTGTTTACTGAGCGTACACGCCGTCGTTTCAGGCGGCGTCATAAAGAAAAACATTTCATTTGGAAGTCCTAAGAAAAATACGTAAAGTAAAACATTGGTAATAAAAAAATCAACATACAGTACTGTATAATCAATATAATCGATGCAAAAACTAACCTATACATATATGTGTACTGTACACTAAATGAGTTTGCTTCTTCATTATGATCAGAGATGAACGTAAACAAAACATTGGTTGCCATTTTTTATCGTGCTTTTTAGGTGTTTAGGAAACGCATGATATAAAATCGCCTTTAATATTTGTGCCTGTTTTAGTTTAGGGTGCTGTAGTACATGCATTAAGTGTTCTGTACATTAAAGGGTGGTTTGTTAACAGTACTACGTACAAGGGAAGGTTTTAAAAGTCCGAATATACATGTTAAATAAATAGGTAAATATGATGTCACTACTTCGCGGATTTTCACCTATCGCGCCCGCGTCTGGAACCTATCTACCGCGATAAACGAGGGTTCACTGTACCTTATTGTTCCGTCACTCAGTACAAACCCTCGCTATTTATAGGGGATATTACTTTCGGTAAAGCTGAAAGACAAGCCATAAAACTTTTAGCAAGGGATAACTATCCCCAACTGCTAGTTAACGGGATGGATGGTGGATAACCAGCTACCCCGCTCTCTCACAAACCCGGGCTGAGCACCCACTTTGCTTTTGGGTTGGGTAGAGTTCGGACATTGCCGCTCTTTCCCTCCTGAACTTGCCATTTGACTTTTAGAAAATGATTACCATTTCCGCTTTAATTTTCTTTTTCTTTTTCAGTGCGTGTGTGTGTGTGTGTGTGTGTACTCCTCTGTTGGCCTCATGCGCATGTGTCCTGGGCTTGAGGGCCGCTCCTGTGAGACCTTTACGTCCCCCCCTGAGGCGGAGCTGCACCATCTGTGTCCTTCTTGCCGAGCCCAGCGTTGTGACCGGAAAAACATTTGTTCCGAATGTCGGGAGTGGTCTGCCTCCCAGTGGGAGAGGTTTGGTTGTAGGCAAAAGAAGAAGTCCAAACGAGATTCTTCACCTTCAGGGTCTTCCTCGAAGTTGAAAAAAATCTCTAACTTTTTCTTTAACCCCGATGCGGCTCCTCAATTGATCGCCCTTGAGGAACGGCCGAGTAGTAGCAGCGCAGGCTATTTACCCTCAGCTCAACCTCTGGGGCACGAATAGGAACAGGAGTAGGATCTCCCCCTATTTCGCAGGTCTTTGGGTAACCTGATATTGTGTTAGTACTGTTACGTCCTCATACCCTATCGAGGGGGTTGACCTTGGTGACCTCTGAAGGCTCTTATGTCTCGGAAGAACTCTTACCTTGACAGTCACATTGGTAGTATCACAAACGCACAGCTTGTGTAGGCCGTGGACCATGCATAGTAAGGTTTTTATGAGGTGTAGGGTTTCCACCAATTATGTACCAAACACATACTGTATAGGGAAATCCCCTGGTCAAAGCCAAAAAGCCAGTTGTTCCGTAACCGAAATACAAACCACGCTATTTACATAGGGTATTACTTTCGGCGTAGCTGAAATGACGAGCCATTAGAATTTTAACCAGGGTTAATTACCCCCGCGCTAGTTAGCAAGGGGGTAGGGGAGTGGTAGCTAGCTACCCCTCCCCCCCTCACACACCGGTGAACTACTTCACTTCACTTTTGGCTCGGGCGATGAGCAGACGTCTCTGCTTCGCCCTCACATTATTGACAGCCTTAATTTTGTTTTGCTTTTTCTTTCAGCTTGTGTTCTTGAAGTTGGCCTCATCCTTCCTTTCTATCACGCGGAAGTGCCCTGGACTCCCAGACCGCCCTTGTGGAACGTTCATGTCGGCGGTTGAGACGGACCCTCCCACCTTATGCCCGTATTGTCGAGGTCAACGGTGTGAAAGGGATAAAAACTGTAGTGAGTGCAAGGAGTGGTCTACCTCCCAGTGGGAGAGGTTTGCCCGGCGGCGTAAGAAGTCTAAGCCAGTTGTTCCGCAACCGAAATACAAACCACGCTATTTACATAGGGTATTACTTTCGGCGTAGCTGAAATGACGAGCCGTTAGAATTTTAACCAGGGTTAATTACCCCCGCGCTAGTTAGCAAGGGGGTAGGGGAGTGGTAGCTAGCTACCCCTCCCCCCCTCACACACCGGTGAACTACTTCACTTCACTTTTGGCTCGGGCGATGAGCAGACGTCTCTGCTTCGCCCTCGCATTATTGATACCCTTAATTTTGTTTTGCTTTTTCTTTCAGCTTGTGTGCTTGAAGTTGGCCTCATCCTTCCTTTCTATCACGCGGAAGTGCCCTGGACTCCCAGACCGCCCTTGTGGAACGTTCATGTCGGCGGTTGAGACGGACCCTCCCACCTTATGCCCGTATTGTCGAGGTCAACGGTGTGAAAGGGATAAAAACTGTAGTGAGTGCAAGGAGTGGTCTACCTCCCAGTGGGAGAGGTTTGCCCGGCGGAGTAAGAAATCTAAGCGTGACCTCTCTCCTTCAAGGGTTGCCTTGAAGAAGGAAGGTTCCAAGGACTCCTGCTGACCAGACTTCTACTGATTCAACGTGCCAACGATCTCCTGCTAAGTTTCGCTGTAGATCTCCTGCTCACCAGTGCTCACCTGCGCGCCAGCGCCGTCCTGTGCTACAGATACCTCCTGTGCGCCAGCGCTCTCCAGCTCGCCAGCGCTCTCCAGCTCGCCAGCGCTCTCCAGCTCGCCAGCGCACATCTGTTCCTGCTGCGCGCAATGCGCGCCATCGGTCTCCTGAGCGCCCACGATCACCTGCTCGTCAGCGCACAACAGCGCGCCCTGTTCCTGATGCGCACCAACGTTCGCCCGCGCGCCCACAATCTCCGGATCTGGGCGCAGGCAAGGACATTGTTCCTCCGCCTCCTCACCGACGTTCGCCTACGCTCCAGCCATCGCCTGCGCGCCATTGCGCGCACTCACCTGTGCGCACTTCTAAAGCAGCCAGAGTACCTGCGCGCCCATGAGATGTCTCCTGAGCCCGCCCATGAGCGTTTGCCTTTACGCGTAACCTCGCCCTCTGGTCCTGCGTCCCAGCTGGTACCTTTTGAACGCCCAACTGCGCTCCAAGGATCTCCTTCGCGCTAGCAATCTCCTACGCACCCGCGCGATCCCTCGCCTGCACGCAAGCGCTCTCCAACGCGCCCACGCTCCAGGTCGCCACAGGTCTCCGACACGCCCACGCGCTAACTCGCCTGTGCGTAGTCGATCGCCTGTTCGCGCTACGCGCCATCGTTCTCCCGACCGCCAGCTCTCCCTCTTACAACCGCACGCACCCTCACCTGCGCGCCCACGCGCACCCTCACCTGCGCGCTCACGCGCACCCTTACCTGCGCGCCCACGCGCACCCTCACCTGCGCACCCACGCGCACCTTCGCCTGCGCGCCCATGCGCACCTTCGCCTGCGCGCCCACTTGCCCACTCGCACCCTCGCCCCCGCACCTTCATCTTCGCGCCTTTATCCGCGCCTTCATCTCCGTGCGCCCGCGCGCATGGGCGCCAACGTTCACCCACACGCGAACCAGCGATTATACTATCGTGCGAGCGCCAGCGCGATCTCGCCAGCGATTCCCGCCGGGTTTCGCAGCGCGCCCAACCTTGCGAGTCTTCGGGGACGTGTGCTTCCAGATCTTCGTCCTCATGCTCTCCACCCCACAAGTGCAGAGCTGCGCACGTCCAGAAACAGGAAGAATTTTCAGAGAGGTCTACGCAACATTCTTCTTTTCAGGCAGGCCCCGTGGTATCCACTCCTAAGGATCAGCCGATCCCCTTCCCTCCAGTGGGTGTTGCTGACACTGCGTCGGTCAGCCGTCAGCCTTGGTTCGGGTCCCTGATCAAAGCGGTCGTGCAGGCTATGAAGCCAGCCCTCGCTGATCTGGGACTGAAACCAACGGCAGCCTCGTCTCCGCTGAAGAGAAGGAGAGGAGTAGACTTCGTTGTAACTTCTCCTAGGGTTAAGCTGGCTCCCAAGAAGTCCGTCAGGAAGGCCCCTCCCCCTCGCAGACACTTTCTCCTTCCCCTGTGGACGAAGCCTTTCCCACCTCAGGAGAATCCTGCGAGGTGAGGCATTATCCCACGGCACCAATGGGAGGAACCCCACCTCGAGGAAGAGAACCGTCTCGCGTGGAGAGGAACCCCCCAGACTTCTTTGCTTGAGTCTGTATCCCTCCCAGGAGGGAGCCTAAGGACTCGAAGACTGCTCCTAAGTCTTCATCCCGGATTCGATCAGAGCTAGTGAGACCCCAGGAGAACGTCCATGTATCTCCCCAAGTAGAGCTACTGGGGACAGGAGACCTTGCTGCCAGTCCACAAGGAGGAGAGCAGCACGAGTCGGAGCATGCCTTCTGGCAGGTCCTGAGTCTAATGAGGCAACTCAACGGATTCAAGGACCCCGAGACCGGCCCCCGCGAAGGCAAGGATACGGTCCTGGACCAAGTCTACGGTATCCAGCTCCCAAAGGCCAGCGCGGCTCTGCCCTGGTCCCAGTGAGTGAAGAGTGCCAGAGACAAGGTTGAGGGCCAGCTCTCCGAACTCGCCTCCTCCAGCTGTTCCTCTGCCAGGAACAAACTCCTCCCACCTCCTCAGGTACAACAGAGGAGGTACTTCGAGATCATGGGAGAGTCCTGTTTAGCTCTTCCCTCACACCACTCTGTGGAAGAGCTCTCTAGGGGAATTTCTCTCGAGAAACTCTCCACCCGGCAGGTGACATTCTCGACTACGGAAATCCTAAGCCAGGAGAAAGTCGCAAAGTGTGCCTTGCAGGCCACTTCATGGCTGGACATCTGGCTGGGGTCTCTGGGCATCCTGTTGCAATCCGAGGACTTGTCCAAGGAGAGCACCAGGAAGGCCATGGAGACTTTCCTCCTCTCGGGCACGCGCACCATCGAGTTCCTGGCTCACCAAGTTTCGAACTTGTGGGCAAACTCGATCCTAAAACGTCGTGATGCCGTGACCGAGAGGTTCCACTCGAAAGTCCCAGCCGTGGATATCGGCAGGCTCAGACACTCTTCCATCTTTGGAGAGAGTTTGTTCGAGCCCAAGGATGTGGAACGGACAGCTGAGAGGTGGAGGAAGTCGAATCACGATTCGCTCCACCAAAGGGCCCTTACATCTTGGCCCTACAAGCCTCCAGCTCCTCAACATCATCATCAGCAGCCTCGTCAGTCTAGGACATCGAAACAGGCTCCGCAGCAAAGGCAAAGGTGTCTAAGCAGCAGCCCTTTCCTGTCAAGGACAAGAAAGGCGGAAAGTCCTCCAGGGGAGGTAGGAATCCTAAAGGGAGCGGCCGAGGCCGTAAACGCTAGGATTGGCAATCCCCCTGCATGTCCACCAGTGGGGGGATGCCTACAAAGTTGCGCGGACAGGTGGCAGCAACTCGGGGCCAATTCCTGGACTATCTCTGTGATCAGCCAAGGATATCGCATCCCATTCATAACATCTCTTCCTCCCCTAACAGGGAATCCAGTGTCGTTGAGCTCCTATGCCATGGGATCGGCAAAGGGGCTAGCCCTTCGGGCAGAAGTCGAGACCATGCTCAAGAAGGATGCTCTTCAGGAGGTCGTTGACGGCTCCCCAGGCTTCTTCAGTCGACTCTTTCTTGTAAAGAAGGCGTTTGGAGGCTGGAGACCTGTCATCGACCTCTCAGCTCTGAACAAGTTTGTCACGCAAACTTCGTTCAGCATGGAGATAGCAGACACGGTCAGACTTGCAGTGAGACCGCAAGACTTCATGTGCACACTGGATCTGAAGGACGCGTACTTCCAGATCCCAGTCCATCCGTCTTCCAGGAAGTACTTTAGATTCAGCCTAGACAACAAGATCTACCAGTTCAAGGTGCTGTGTTTCGGTCTCTCCACAGCACCTCAGGTGTTCACCAGAGTGTTCACCCTGATATCTTCGTGGGCACACAGGATCGGCATCCGTCTTCTTTACTATCTGGACGACTGGCTGATCCTGGCAGACTCGGAGTCGACCCTTCTTCGTCACAGAGACAAGCTTCTGGGACTGCCAAGATCTAGGGATCACGGTAAATCTCGAGAAGTCTTCTCTGCTTCCAACTCAGCGACTGGTATATCTAGGCATGATATTAGACACCAATCTCCACAAAGCCTTTCCATCAGACGACAGGATAGCAAGGCTGAGGAGGGTCGCAAGACCTTTCCTCGGACGAGAGGAGCTTCCAGCCTAATCGTGGTTACGTCTCCTAGGTCACCTGGCCTCCTTGGCCTGTCTAGTTCCGAACGGCTGCCTCAGGATGAGATCCCTGAAATGGCGCCTCAAGTCCCGGTGGAATCAAGGCAACGATTCCCCGGACACTCTGGTCCCTACGGGACCTGCAGAACGGACGGACCTGCAGTGGTGGCTGACCAACGAAAACCTTCGAAAGGGAGTAGATCTTCTCGTCCTTCCCCCGGATTTGATGCTGTTCTCGGATGTGTCAAAAGAAGGGTGGGGGCCCCACGTTCTGAACCAGAGGACCTCAGGCCTATGGTCAGAATCAGAAAAGTACCTCCACATCTATCTGCTAGAAATGAAGGCCGTTTATCTGGCCCTTCAACAGTTCCAACAGACCCTGGCAGGCCACTTTGTGGTGATGATGAGCGACAACACCATTGTAGTGGCTTATATCAACATGCAGGGAGGTACCTTTTCACACAGCTATCCCATCTTGCAGTAGAGATACTGATGTGGACCGAAGTCCACTCGATTCCACTATCAGCTTGCTTCATTCTGGGCAAAAGGAATCTGCTCGCCGACAGTCTGAGCAGAGCATCGCAGATACTGAGTACCGAGTGGTCTTTGGATCCTCAAGTAGCCAACAAAGTCCTGACTTTGTGGGGTTCCCCGACAGTGGACCTGTTCGCGACAGCTTTAAATTCAAGCTGCCGCTGTACTGCTCCCCAGTCCCGGACCCCAAGGCACTCTGGCAAGATGCCTTCCAACAACGGTGGGACAACATCGATGTCTACGCCTTTCCACCGTTCTGTCTGATGAGAAGGGTGCTCAACAAGACCAGACTATCGGTCAATCTGTCAATGACCTTATTAGCTCCGCTATGGCTTCACGCAGAGTGGTTCCCGGACCTTCTGCAGCTTCTGACGGCACTCCCTAGAGAACTCCCCCTACGACACGAGCTACTCAAGCAACCACGCTGCAACATTTACCACAAGGCCATAGCTTCGCTTCAGCTTTACGCCTGGAGACTATCCAGCGTCTCCTCACTGAGAGAGGTTTTACGCAACAAGTTGCGGAGAGGATGTCTCGACACCTGCGAAAGTCATCCGCTGGGGTCTACCAGGCAAAGTAGAGAGTTTTCTGTGGTTGGTGTCGTGGGAGGGGTATCTATCCCCTCGATGCCACTATTCCAGCAATAGCGGAGTTTCTCGTGTATTTGCGGGAGGAAATGCGCCTTTCAGTCTCGTCTCAGCGGTGAAAGGCTATCGCTCAGCCTTAAGCTTAGCCTTCAGGCTTAAAGGAATAGACATTTCTTCCTCGCTGGAACTCTCTGTACTCATACGAAGCTACGAACTTATCTGCCCTCAGTCGGAAGTGAGACCTCCTCCATGGAACATGGTTCGTGTCCTTAGGGCTCTTAAGAGACCTCCGTTCGAACCATTACGCCAGGCCTCTGATCAACACCGGACTTGGAAGACGGTGTTCCTGCTCGCTTTGGCATCAGCCAAGCGGGTCATGATGCCAAGCGGATCAGTGAACTTCATGGTCTCTCATACTACGTTGTCCATTCAAGGGGATGGGGGGAGGTAACGTTCAGGTTCATCCCTGAGTTTGTAGCTAAGACTCAGAACCCTGGAGTGCCGGACCCACGGTTCGATTCCTTCAGGGTTTCGAGTCTCCGTTCTGTAACAAGTGACCCGGACCATCTGCTACTATGTCCAGTAAGAAGTCTGAGGCGTTATCTGAAGAGAACAGCTGTAGTCTGTCCCCGCGTGCAAGCCCTGTTTGTGAGCACGGGAAGGACGAAGAGGAGGGTCACCAAGAATACCATCTCAGCTTGGATTCGAAGGGTCATCCACCACGCCTTGAATCCAGATCCTCCTCCGTCACGTCGTCCCAGAGCACATGATGTCAGAGGTATCGCAACATCTCTGGCTTTTAAGAGAAACTTCTCGGTGACGAAGGTGCTACAAGCTGGGGTCTGGAAGCGTCAAACGACCTTCACAGCCCACTACCTGCAGGACGTGACCCACAGGAGCCTTGATACATTCTCTATTGGCCCTGTGGTGGCTGCACAACAGCTGGTCTAACCTCAGGATCCTTAATGGACAGGTAGCAGAAGGTTGAGGGCATTGTTACCCGGTTTTAGACTGCATGAATGAAAGAGTATGTCTGGCCCTTGCTTCTTTCTTCATCCTCCCCTCTCTTGGGGAAAGCAGCATCCTGGATTCTCTGCATAGCTGACCTCAAACCTCTGCAGGTAAACCATGCTTCCTTGTGTTCCTAGTATTTAGATAATACTGTCGCATCCCCCATACCCTGACGAGGTGGTATTGGGAACGTCCTAGCCTAGAATTCCATCTAAAGGACTTCAGGTCAACTTCCTAGGACGAGTCACTCTTCATTCCTCCACACACAAGCTTATGTAGGCCGCACGTTCCTTGCGGAGCAAGGAACTTGCGAGGGGTAGGGACTCCTTTTCTCGAGTGCTGCTCACTCGGATTCTGAGTCCCCGGGCAAAGCCAAAGCCAGTAAGGATGGGACTTTCCACCCTACCTATGGGTTAAGTCACCCTATGTAAATAGCGTGGTTTGTATTTCGGTTACGGAACAAATGACAAATTCAGAGATAATTTGTATTTTTCCTAACCATACAAACCTTAGCTATTTACACATATTTGCCCGCCAGCCCTGTCCCCCAAGGGAAGTCCTACCTCTAAGTGAAGTGAAGCAGTTCACCGGTGTGTGAGGGGGGGGAGGGGTAGCTAGCTACCACTCCCCTACCCCCTTGCTAACTAGCGCGGGGGTAATTTACCCTCGTTAAAATTCTAATGGCTCGTCATTTCAGCTACGCCGAAAGTAATACCCTATGTAAATAGGTAAGGTTTGTATGGTTAGGAAAAATACAAATTATCTCCGAATTTGTCATATTGGCAAGGACTTGCACCCTCCTAATGGGTAATTCAGCCCCTATATATAGCATTGGTTTGTACTTGGTTACAGAACAAATGACAAATTTGGAAGTACTAATTTGTATTTTTCCTAGCGACACAAACTTGTAGGTATCTGTACAAATTGGCCCGCCAGCACTAGTCCCCCTTGAATTCCCACCTCCATGCAAAGGGAGGTTCACCACTCAGGTGTGTGAGTGAGCGGGGTAGTTCCTTCCCCCTCCTTCCACTACATTCTGAAAAAAGATGATGTTTTGTATCTATAAAACCTTAGATACATACATACATACAGATACCAAGGGGTAGCCGACATCAAACAAAAGAAACAAAAAAAGGGGACCTCTCCTCTGTACGTTTCTCCCAGCCTGACAAGGGACTCAACCGAGTTCGGCTGGTACTGCTAGGGTGCTACAGCCCACCCTCCCCCGTTATTCACCACAGATGAAGTTTCATAACACTCAATCCCCTACTGCTGCTACCTCCACGGTCATCTAAGGCACCGGAGGAAGCAGCAGGGCCTACTGGAACTGCGTCACAATCGCTCGCCATTCATTCTTATTTCTAGCTCGCACTCTTGCCTCTCACATCTATCCTCCTATCACCCAGAGCTTTCTTCACTCCATCCATCCACCCAAACCTTGGCCTTCCTCTTGTACTTCTCCCATCAACTCTTGCATTCATCACCTTCTTTAGCAGACAGCCATTTTCCATTCTCTCAACATGGCCAATTACCTCAACACATTCATATTCACTCTAGCGGCTAACTCATTTCTTACACTGTTCTCACCCTCACAACTTCGTTCCTAACCCTATCTGCTTGAGATACACCAGCCATACTCCTTAGACACTTCATCTCAAACACATTCAATTTCTGTCTCTCCGTCACTTTCATTCCTCACAACTCCGATCCATACATCACAGTTGGTACAATCACTTTCTCATACAGAACTCTCTTTACATTCATGCCCAACCCTCATTTTTTTTTACCACTCTCTGAACTGCCTCCAACACTTTGCATCCTTCATTCACTCCCTGACATACATCTGCTTCCACTCCACCATTTGCTGCAACAACAGACCCCAAGTACTTAAACTGATCCACCACCTCAAGTAACTCTCCGTTCAACATGACATTCAACCTCGCACCACCTTCCCTTCTCGTACATCTCATAACCTTACTCTTACCCACATTAACTCTCAACTTCCTTCTCTCACACACCCTTCCAAGTTCTGTCACTAGTCAGTCAAACTCCTCTTCTGTGTCTGCAACCAGTACAGTATCATCCGCAAACAACAACTGATTTACCTCCCATTCATGGTCATTCTCGTCTACCAGTGTCAATCCTCTTCCAAGCACTTGATCATTCACCTCTCTCACCACTCCATCAGCATAGAAGTTAAACAACCATGCGACATCACACATCCCTGTCTCAGCCCCTCACTCCGGAAACCAATCGCTCACTTCATTTCCTATCCTAACACATGCTTTTACTACCTTTGTAGAAACTTTTCACTGCTTGCAACAACCTTCCACCAACTCCATATAACCTCATCACATTCCACATTGCTTCTCTATCAACTCTATCATACGCTTTCTCCAGATCCATGTCAAATGTGTTTAAAAAATTTAACGTTATTTTGAGCTGTGGGAATTATATACACTAATAGAATTTAGAGTCAATATGTTGGAAAAGACACTGTCAATTCAGAGCAAATTTTTTTTTAAATAGAAATTTTATTACTTTAGATGAGTATTAAAACTTGATTACCAGGGATACATTTCTTTTTTTTTTTATAATTTTTTTTATTTTAGATTATTTTACCCTATTCAGTGATTTGTTTACAAAGAATTTTATATCTTCAACAGATACTCTCAAAACTACCCTATTTGAAGAAGTACTGTAACTGCTTTAGTGACATATTTTGCAGAGCTATTTTCAAGACTACAGCATTTGTAAGTACCTAGCAGAGATTTATTTGTATTCTAATAAAAATTTCTGTAATAAAGTACTAAGTCCTTTATATTACGTGAAAGATGATTTTAGGGGTACTGTCATAGATGGGATATTTAAGGCATCTGACTTGCGTACTTTGGAGATAATGTAGCGTAATGGTTGATTCTAGAATAAGTTCAGTCACAAAGTAGTGGGAACAAGGAAGGTAGCTGGTTGTAAGTGAAAACAGTTGGAAATGGGTTTATTTTCAAGCTGGAATGTTAGAAGGGATTCTTGGATAACTTTTCCTCGGTATAAGTTTCTTGGGAGTGAAAATGAAAATGCTAAGACTGTTATGATTTAATGTTAGAAGGGATTCTTGGATAACTTTTCCTCCTTTAAGTTTCTTGGGAATGAAAAAGAAAAAGCTGAGACTGTTTATGATTTAATGTTAGAAGGGATTCTTGGATAACTTTTCCTCGGTATAATTTTCTTGGGAATGAAAAAGAAAAAGCTGAGACTGTTTATGATTTAATGTTAGAAGGGATTCTTGGATAACTTTTCCTCGGTATAAGTTTCTTGGGAATGAAAAAGAAAAAGCTGAGACTGTTTATGATTTAATGTTAGAAGAGATTCTTGGATAACTTTTCCTCGGTATAAGTTTCTTGGGAATGAAAAAGAAAAAGCTGAGACTGTTTATGATTTAATGTTAGAAGGGATTCTCGGATAACTTTTCCTCGGTATAAGTTTCTTGGGAATAAAAAAGAAAAAAGCTAAGACTGTTATGATTGAATGTTAGAAGGGATTCTCTGATAACTTTTCCTCGGTATAAGTTTCTTGGGAATGAAAATGAAAAAAGCTAAGACTGTTATGATTTAATGTTAGAAGGGATTCTCTGATAACTTTTCCTCGGTATAAGTTTCTTGGGAATGAAAAAGAAAAAAGCTAAGACTTATGATTTAATGTTAGAAGGGATTCTTGGATAACTTTTCCTCGGTATAAGTTTCTTGGGAATGAAAAAGAAAAAAGCTAAGACTGTTATGATTGAATGTTAGAAGGGATTCTCGGATAACTTTTCCTCGGTATAAGTTTCTTGGGAATGAAAAAGAAAAAAGCTAAGACTTATGATTGAATGTTAGAAGGGATTCTCTGATAACTTTTCCTCGGTATAAGTTTCTTGGGAATGAAAAAGAAAAAAGCTAAGACTTATGATTGAATGTTAGAAGGGATTCTCTGATAACTTTTCCTCGGTATAAGTTTCTTGGGAATGAAAATGAAAAAAGCTAAGACTGTTATGATTGAATGTTAGAAGGGATTCTCGGATGACTTTTCCTCGGTATAAGTTTCTTGGGAATGAAAAAGAAAAAAGCTAAGACTGTTATGATTGAATGTTAGAAGGGATTCTCGGATGACTTTTCCTCGGTATAAGGTTCTTGGGAATGAAAAAGAAAAAAGCTGAGACTGTTATGATTTAATGTTAGAAGGGATTCTTTCCTCGGTATGTTTCTTGGGAATGAAAAAGAAAAAAGCTGAGACTGTTATGATTGAATGTTAGAAGGGATTCTCGGATGACTTTTCCTCGGTATAAGTTTCTTGGGAATGAAAAAGAAAAAAGCTGAGACTGTTATGATTTAATGTTAGAAGGGATTCTTTCCTCGGTATGTTTCTTGGGAATGAAAAAGAAAAAAGCTGAGACTGTTATGATTTAATGTTAGAAGGGATTCTTGGATGACTTTTCCTCGGTGTAAGTTTCTTGGGAATGAAAAAGAAAAAAGCTGAGACTGTTATGATTTAATGTTAGAAGGGATTCTTGGATGACTTTTCCTCGGTGTAAGTTTCTTGGGAATGAAAAAGAAAAAAGCTAAGACTGTTATGATTTAATGTTAGAAGGGATTCTCTGATAACTTTTCCTCGGTATAAGTTTCTTGGGAATGAAAAAGAAAAAGCTAAGACTTATGATTTAATGTCTATGATACAAATCGATTTAAAAAAATTGAAATGGTGAGATATTAAGTGATTCAAAAAAGTGGTAATCAATGTACCGAAGTAGTCTAAGAGGAGTAGGAAAGTGTGTCAGTGAAAACAGTGCTTGTTATAATAAGGGATTAGATTTTCATGATGATCTGTAGTTTCTTTATAATTATACATATATATCCCTCTTGAGATCAATATTGTATAGTTCTAGTGATAAATTGATGGTCTATGGTTTATATTACAATCGGCAGGCTGTGGTCAACTGTGGACAACCATTCGTACAGACATAAAAAACTTCATGTTAAATAATGTAGTGTTAGGTGTCCACTAGATTGGTTATGGTGACCTGACCAATCAAATCACACAAGGTAATTGGTTTTGGATATATGGATTAAGTGGTATTTTTGCTTTATGTGCCATTTCTGCCAAAATTGGACATTTTAGTTTGTATGTGGAAGTTAAATTTTCCATATATTGTACAGTAGTTGCTATTGAAATTTATGAAGGAAGTACTCTTTGCCTAAATGATGATAATCATGAGTCATTCACAAGTAATTTACACTGCTGGGATCCATTCTTATATGTGAGCAATTTCCTTAGGTTTCTTAATTTTGTAAAAGATATATTTTTCATCTTATATTTTCTTAATCTATTTAATTCATAAGGTTCGGCATATGAAGGAGAGGAAGACTTAGTAAGTGCAAAATAGACGAAGTATAAGCGGCATATTAATGTAATGCCTTTGTGTATCAAATAGAAAGTGTGTGCTTGTAAGTGAATGGTGCTATACAGGAAGGATATTTCCGTAGCTGCAAAGGAACTGTGTTTGACTAGTTGCGAAGGAACTGTATAGCTTCATGTTGAGGCTGATTTTGTACAGATTTCTTGTAAAGTATATGAAGTTCATCTTTGGTATTGAAAAGATGAATGTGGTCATGCCTTGCTTTTAGATGGCTTATTACTAAAAGTTATTGTGTAACCCAAACTTGCTAGTTAACATTTACTTAATCTTGCGGTCAGGTTACTTAGGATAGTCTCTAAAAGTAGAATAAAATGGTGCCGGTTTCTTTCTAGTATGTGGCCTAATCTTACCTAACCTAACAAGCCAGGTAGGCCACATACTAAAACAGAATAAAAAAGGTAGGCTACATACTATACCGGCACCATTAAAACGTTATTTAGGCCAGATATCCTACCGTTTATTTCCTCAGATGTTCTCAATGGTAGTTAGGCCAAGTAATTTCCTGTGTATTTAGCATACAAGCGAACCCTTTCTGCTATTTTTTCACCCTTTGTAAATACACCTGATAACCTTTTGAAGTACATACTATTGTTCATTGCTACTACTGTAGTGTATTACATCCTGAAGAGCAGATTTTTTTTTCTATGATTCTCAAATGAGGCTCATAAGGATATTGGCATCAGTGACCTTTTGATGTCAGAATGCCACAGAACTCAAAATCAATCAATCAATCAATCATAAGGCTTTCTTTTCAAAGCTACCTAAATGTCAACATCTGTTTAAAAGATCAGAAATTTCCCTTTTTTTTTATTGTACAGGAGTAGCCATGTCCCTCTAGTGGCGTACAGTATTTATATGGCAATTTATAGTAATAAGAGTGCTGGAGAAAGCCAAATCGATACTAGCTGTAATAATTGGTCGTAATTCTGGGAGTGTATGTATGATAGCAGCCACCTGTATGTATGATTACAGCTAACTGAGAATATGGTTAGGTAAGTAGGTAAGGACATGGCTTGTAGCTTAGGTTAGGGGGGAAAATTTAGGATAGTTGATGTCAATTTTTAATCCAAATGGGAGGAAACTGGCTGCTGATATGCAAAGGTTCCCAGTTCTGTTTTGCGAACCCACGTTGTGTTCTTCCTATAAAGGTGGTATTTAACTTCAGATTGATAGGGAATGTCTTCTTCTGGCTTCCCTTGACATTCATGTGTTAAATATTGAAGGGGTTTATTGCTAGAGGCCAAAGATCCTTATTCCCTTTGTTTGACATGTTGAGGACAAGAAGTTGATTTTGACAGCATGTTAGCTTACCAGTCCTTCTTATGGAACAATATGTTTAGCTTATGGCTGACCAGGTTTACGTAAATGACTTCAAATGGAAAAGGAAAGCATTTTTTAGTTTAGTATAAGGGAAAATCAAGAGATGTTTGGCTTGTGGGTTATAGTTATAATGATGGTGATAGTTCTCAGGCTATGACTTGAGTATCATGGGTTGGTAGTAGTAAGCTGCATAAGGTTTCTACTGAATTTGTGTTTCTGCGATTTGAGAAGGCCAACACACTTTCGGACAGAGGCAGTGATACTAGCCAAGTCTGCATTGATCCAAATCATAGGCTAACCTATCATCTTTTGCCCATTATTCCAGTGTACCAGATACTCCAGTAAGAGTTCTGATGGTCTAAAAGGCATTAAAGTTGATAGCTTTATCACGAGCCTCGCTCTCTTAATTTATTTCAAGCCCTTCCAGTATGGAACCCTCTCTCTTTTGTGATCCAGTCAGCTCTTTATGATCATTGGATTCCAAGATTCCATCTACCTGCTGAAGTAATTGCTCATGAGTAATGTTTCTTATCGTATATGGTGCTGTAGTTCCTAGGGAACCAGGAATCGTTATCATCATCTCCTCCTACGCCCACTGATGCAAAGGGCCTTGGTTAGATTTCGCCAGTCATCTCTATCTTGAGCTTTTAAATCAATACTTCCTCATTCATCATCTCCTTCACGTTTTATATTCCTCAGGCATGCTGGCCTGGGTCTTGTAACTCTTGTAGTGCATATAGAAGAAGAAGAACCAGAAGATGAACAAGAAGAAGAAGAAGAAGAAGAAGAAGAAGAAGAAGAAGAAGAAGAAGAAGAAGAAGAAGAAGAAGAAGAAGAAGAAGAAGAAGAAGAAGAAGGAAAAGAACAAGAACCAGAAGAAGGAAAAGAACAAGAACAAGAATACCAACAAGAACCAGAATAAGAACAAGAAGAAAAAGAACAACAACAACAACAACAACCAGAAGAAGAAGAAGAAGAATAAGGAAAAAAACACGAACAAGAAGAGAAGAAGAAGAAGAAGAAGAACAACAACAACAACAACAACAACAACAACAACAACAACAACAACAACAACAACAACAACAACAACAACAACAACAACAAGAACTAGAAGAAGAAGAAGGAAAAGAACAAGAACCAGAAGAAGTACAAGAAGAAGAACAAGAATCAGAAAAAGAACAAGAACCAGAAGAAGAACAAGAACCAGAAGAAGAATAAGAACCAGATGCAGAACAAAAAGGAGAAGAAGAAGAAGAAATAAGCACCAACTAATCTTGGACTGGAATCCACTTGCTTAAGAGGTGTACAGTTCCCGTTAACTTGCCAAATTGGTGTATATTTATTAGTCCTACTTTTTTCCTTATCACTAATCCAACTGTCTGTTGCGATTACCTAATTTACATAGCTAGTATGTATTAATCCTTATTGTTAATTGTGACAATTTGTTGTACGTTACGTTTTTCTCATCTCAGCTGTGGTTATATTTGCCTTTGAAGTTTTTCTCCATGGCGGCAATGCACAAGTGGCACCTGTCAGCAGTCCATCTAGCAGGAGTCCGGAATGTGGTAGAGGACTTACTTTCCCGGACGACCCTGCTAGAGTCGGAATGGTCACTAGACAATCGATCTTTCCAGTGGATGATATCTCAAGTCCCGGGTCTCCAGGTGGATCTGTTTGCGACGGAATCCAATCGCAAAATAGATTGTTACGTAGCCCCCAACCTGGACCCTCAGGATTATGCCACGGACTCTATGATTCTAGATTGGAATACCTGGAAGACGATTTATCTGTTTCCTCCGGTGAACCTCCTGCTGAAAGTTCTGCACTAACTCAGATCCTTCAAAGGTCAAGTGGCTCTCGTAGCCCCCAACTGGCCCAAGAGAAATTGGTTCCCCTTGTTGCTAGAACCAGGTCTCCGCCCTCGGCGGATTCCCAGTCCGGTGTTAACAAAGACAGTGCAAACTCGCAATGTGTTCGCTTCCTCAAGGATTCTGAATGCCCTAACTTTATGGTCTTCATGAAGTTCGCAGCCCGACGGGGTGCAAACATCGATCCTTTGAATACTATTTTCCTGGAATCTGACAAAAGGGAATCTACTCTCCGTCAATGTGACTCGGCTGTCAAGAAATTAGCTAAGTTCTTGAAAGATTCCCAAGTTGAGAAAATGACGATGAACCTAACTTGCTAGTAGTAGTATGATGTTGAACGGCACCTCGCTGTTCGGGGATGTTGACAGGAGATATCTAAATGGTGCGAGGCCTCTGGTTGTGATTTATTCAACGCCCCCGTAGTATACCGACACCTTATTAAGGTGAGCGAGCTGGGTTCAACCTAGCATTCCTATACAAATTTTTCTCTGGTAAATTCATAGCAGTTTTTACCTTAGAAATGATGTTAAAGGAGCATTTCACTGGGCGGCACGGGTCTCTCGCCTAGAAATAGATTTTTCCTTCATCAAAATCCCTTTTTTTTATTATTTTTGTTTGGGCATTCAATTCTTCGGAAGCATGTTAAACAAGTTCAAGGCCTTTTGGCTTATCCCAGAAGACTACGTGCATATTATAAATACTATTATAAATTTATCCTTAGTCTGGTCCCACATAGATTTCCTTGTGGAGCTTGCTTACATCCTACATTACAGTATCGTACACTGTACTCCATACTTTTTATACAGCGCAATGAATCTTAGAATATTTACAAAACACTTGCACTTGTAGAGCAATTTTCCTAAACAGCATTGAATTACTGAATTAAGATTCAAGAACATTAGAATTAACAAAAACGTACAAGATCAACTGGATGGAAAAAGTTGCTTTTCAACTTCCCAGTCTATCAGAAAGATGATGATCAACATTCACTGTTAATATAGTTGTCTCTACAGCATAAGATATTTTATAACTCTGACCATCCTTTACATTCAGATCTCCCTGGACAATTCTATTCTGTTCGTAATACTAGGCAGGCAGTTAATTCTAATAGCCAGGCCTTCTCCATCATGAGGCTCAATACTACACAGTATTCTAGAAGTTTTATTCCAGCTGTGACCAAGTTGTGGAATGATCTTCCTAATCGGGTAGTTGAATCAGTAGAACTTCAAAAGTTCAAACTTGCAGGAAATATTTTTATTTTGACCAGGCTGACAAGAGACTTTTTATAGTTTATATATGACATATCTGTTTGTGACGTTGTTACTGTTTTTAGAATGATTTATTGTTAATTTATTCTCATCATTTATTTATTTCCTTATTTCCTTTCCTCACTGGGTTATTTTTCCTATTGGAGCCCTTGGGCTTAGAGCATCTTTCTTTTCCAACTAGGGTTGCAGCTTGGCTAATAATAATAATAATAATAATAATAATAATAATAATAATAATAATAATAATAATAATAATAATGTATGAAAGTCGGTAAGCAATACTGTAATTTGTCTCTAACCACTAAGAAATATCACGTCACTTCTTAATAAACATTTACATAAGTCATTACGGCTGAGGTATTGAAATGATGGTCTTCCACTGCCTTGGGTTAGAGTTCTCTTGCTTGAGGGTACACTCGGGCACACTTTTCTATCTTATTTCTTTTCCTCTTGTTTTGTTCAAGTTTTTATAGTTTATATAGGAGACATTTATTTAATGTTCCTCATCTTGAAGTATTTTATTTTTCCTCAAGTTTCCTTTCCTCACTGGGCTATTTTCCCTGTTGGAGCCTCTGGGCTAATAGCATCCTGCTTTTCCAAATAGGGTTGTAGCCTAGCAAGTAATGATAACAATAATAATAATAATAGAAATTATGAATGTATGTACTGTATTGCAATAGGTAAAATTAGTGTGTATCAAATCTTTAAAGAACTTTAATTTAAAATTTACAAGCTTTCATTTAATGAAAAATGACCACCAGACAGTCAACTGTTTAAAGCGCTGTAAAAATACTATTTACTCTTAAAGTATGTAGTGATCCATTTAACATGCATTCACCTTTCTTCAAATAACCTTGGAGAAAATAGAAACAGTTGAAAGAATATTTAAAACTGAATCTACTTCACTAGGCTAATACTAGACCA
Organism: Palaemon carinicauda; assembly: GCF_036898095.1. Classification (NCBI taxonomy): domain Eukaryota; kingdom Metazoa; phylum Arthropoda; class Malacostraca; order Decapoda; family Palaemonidae; genus Palaemon; species Palaemon carinicauda. Next base: position 3,192,153 of record NC_090760.1, on the reverse strand, counting down.
AAGAATTTACATTGGAATGATTCAAGTTTTCTACTGATTAAAAAAGGAGTTCTCTTAAAGAGAGAAAAACTGAAAAATAAACCTACATTAATGCATGTTAACCCTTTTATCCTCAGGCCATTTGGAACTTTCCAACCCTTCCCCCAGGGATTTTTTTTTCAAGCACATTTTGCGATATATATTTTTTAAATTGCTCTAACAGCCTTAATTTTTGTCATAGAGAGGTCAGGTTGGTGTCATTCCCTTGGAAAATGCCTGAAGTTTCTCAAAAAATTATCAGAAATATGCAAAAAAAAATTTAAACAGCAGTTTTTTGCAAGGACGTACCAGTACGTCCATGGGTGTAAATGGATGAGTTTTGTGAAACGTACCAGTACGTCCTTTGGGGGGAAAGGGTTAAAGAGAAAAACTGAAAAATAAACCTACACTAATGCATGTTAATGCAAAGCTAGTCTTACACTTACTATCACAATATACCAAAAAAAAGGTGGGGTATAAAATACTTTCAGGCCTGCTGTTCAGTAAATACAAAACCAGTGTTTCATAGTACTTTATACAGAATATGCACTTGATTCTTATATTTTATTGATTTCAAGACCATGAAAAAATCTCAAAGGAAACTAGGATAGTAAGCTCTGCGTGACTAAAAATAACCTGAGCTTGAACTAACATTGCATTGGAGGATAAAATGAAAAATTAGATTTAGGTAAAACAGTTTTCACAATATTTATCTATACCATACTTGGCAAACAAAATACAGTTGTTTTGCAGCATACAGGTAAACTGATTCTATAAAAGAAGGGCATTTTAAAATAGCACAATATGCATTTTAACATCTACACTTTCCTCTGGAAATGTTGAATATAGCAGGAAATCCGTGCAAAATGATGTGAAGAAAGTTTCTATAGTTTTGCTATACTGCGGTGTACGAGTACATTTCAAATTTAAATATTTTAACCCTTTTACCCCCGGGGTATTTGGAAATTTCCAACCCTTAACCCCCAGGGGGCTATTTTTTTTCCCAGCACATTTTGCAGTATATATATTTTTTAAATTGCTCTAACAGCCTTAATTTTTGTCATAGAGAGGTCAGGTTGGTCTCATTCTCTTGGAAAATGCCTGAATTTTCTCAGAAAAATTATCAAAAAAATATGAAAAACAAATTTTTATAGCATTTTTTTGCAAGGAGGTACCGGTACGTCCATGGGGGTAAAGGGATGAGTTTTGTGAAACGTACCAGTACGTCCTTTTGGGGGTAAAAGGGTTAAAAGGGATGCCTTATCATGTCTAGGGCTCAGTTTTTAGAATAACTATCGACTAATGAATCTAAGATTAGTTATGTTGCACTTTCAAATAAAATACATAACATTTGCTCACCATTATAAAGCCCTGTCCACACGATCGAGCATGCCCGACGGGCAAACAGTGATACCAGACCACAACAGTTAGTAAGAATGAGGGTTAATGACGTCAGAAGCGGGAAAACCACAGACAGGGATCTGGCATCATACAGTGTTGCCAGATCCCTGCCTTTAGTTTTCCCGCTTATGACGTCATCAACCCTCATTTTCACTAACTATTGTGGCCTGGTATCACTATTTGCTCGTCGGGCATGCTCGATCGTGTGGACAGGGCTTAAGAGCTGTAAGTCAGTTACACATGGTTAAAGAAACTTTAAAACAAAAGCAATTCAATGTAATTGGCTATCTTCAGTTTTAGTTTTGCATTGTTTTTTTATTACCTTTACTTTGCCCGATATTTTTATTTAAAATTTTTTTTTGTTGTATATTTTTTATTACTTTCAATAATCATGTATAGTAATAAAAGTCCAGTGCCTTCATGTTTTCCAGCCTACATATTTGTTAATAAAATCATTATGCTAACCTGAATTTACCAATGATATTCACATTAGTCTCCTAATAATTCACTAGTTTCTAAAAATTAAATAAAAACCCCAAAAAGCTTTTAACCCTTTTACCCCCAGGCTATTTGGAAATTTCCAACCTTTAACCCCCAAGGGGTTATTTTTTTCCCAGCACATTTTGCAGTATATTTTTTTAAATTGCTCTAACAGTCTTAATTTGTGTCATAGAGAGGTCAGGTTGGTCTCATTCTCTTGGAAAATGCCTGAATTTTCTCAAAAAATTATCAAAAATATGAAAAAAAAAATTTTATAGCATTTTTTTGCAAGGACGTACCGGTACGTCCATGGGGGTAAAGGGATGGCTTTTGTGAAACGTACCAGTACGTCCTTTGGTGGTAAAAGGGTTAATAAAATCATTATGCTAACCTGAATTCACCAATGATATTCATATTAGTCTCCTAATAATTCACTAGTATCTAAAAATTAAATAAAAACCCCAAAAAGCTTTTAATGGTATACAGTAATGTAGAAACTACCAACAGGAAAGTTATCCCTGATCTTCAGAGACATCTAAAGATGATTACAGCGATGTTATGTACAAAATATTCATATTTTTTTTATTTTAATGTCGTAAAGACAAGTTTTAAATAATCCACTAACAGATGACAACATAGTAATTCATTAGGGAATTCTGCTCTTATAAAATTTAGTAAAATACTATTTGTATATGAAGGCCTACAAAGAGTTCTGAAACCTTCTAACAGTATTATTATACTTGACCCTTCTACCCCCAACGCTATTTGGAACTTTCCAACCCTTAACCCCCAGGCGTTTTCTTTTTCACGCACATTTTGCAATATATTTTTTTAAAATTGCGCTAACAGCCTTAATTTTCGTCATAGAGAGGTCCGGTAGGTCTCATTATTTTGGAAAATGCCTGAAGTTTCTCATAAAGTTATAAAAAATATGCCAAAAAAAATGTAGAGAGCAGTTTTTTGCAAGGACGTACCGGTACGTCCATGGGGGTAAAGGGATGAGTTTTGTGAAACGTACCAGTACGTCCTTTTGGGGGTAAAAGGGTTAATGTCGTAAAGACAAGTTTTAAATAATCCACTAACAGATGACAACATAGTAATTCATTAGGAAATTCCACTCTTATAAAATTTGGTAAAATACTATTTGTTTAAGAAGGCGGTACAAGTATTCTGTAAATGGCCTACAAAGAGTTCTGAAACCTTCTAACAGTATTATTATACTTAACCCTTTTACTCCCAACGCTATTTGGAACTTATCAACCCTTAACCCCCAGGCGTTTTCTTTTTCACGCATATTTTGCAATATATTTTTTGAAAATTGCACTAACAGCCTTAATTTTCGTCATAGAGAGGTCCAGTTGGTCTCGTTATTTTGGAAAATGCCTGAAGTTTCTCACAAAGTTATCAAAAAAAAAAAATAGCAGTTTTTTGCAAGGACGTACCGATACGTCCAAGGATGAGTTTTGTGAAACGTACCAGTACGTCCACTGGGGGTATAAGGGTTAACAGATTGCAATCTATAGACTATAAAAAAGAGTATGGGAATGGCGGCATATTATTATACTGTCCATATCACCTCAAAATTTTTCCTCTAGGGAAATAAAGTAATGTATGGCTGGGAAAAAGTATATCATTATATCACCATGAAAAAAAAAAAAATCTTGTGGTATAGCATGAGGACCAAAATTCATTTTAAATGAATCCGATTCCAAATCTCCTTAAAAATATTCATCTATTAGAGTACTTGACAGAAAATTCCTTATGTACATACATATTTTTTCTGTTGAAACTTACATTTAAATCTAAGGAATTCAAGAACTCGAATGAAAACATACGAATGGGAAATAAATTGCAAACTGCTAAACTAAACAGTATATGGCATTCAATGAAAATCATGTTATAGCACCTATTAAGCAAAATTATTCAAGATTTTTTTTCTTTTTCATTATTTCTAAATAATTTATTTGGTACTGGATTCCCTTTTCTAACTGGGCTACTTTCCCTGTTGGAGCCCTTAGGCTTTTAGCATTCTGCTTTTCCAAACAGGGTTGTAACTCGGATAGTAATAATAATAAGAATAAATGCAGATATGAAACCTTAGAACTACTTTTAAGCATCATTTAATTGTGACGATAAAGTGATGTACAGTACTTTAGTCCTGCGAGTTATACTGTACTGTTCTCGTACATACAAGTTCTAGGGACAGGTATTCCAGAAGTTTAAAAAAAAAGGTACTTAGCTTTACCAAAAAAATATTTAAGGTTATTCTGTATAACAATAATTCATTCAAATTATTCTGTAAAACAATAATTCATTCAAATTATTCTGTAAAACAATAATTCATTCAAAAAAAAATTAAAGAGAAGCTTTAAGAGATTTTTACAAAGTACTAAATTTAATGTTGAAGCTAAACTACTTTTGCGCACTATACGGTATTAGAAATTATGAAGCATGATCTCTGAAATTATTAGGACAAGTTGATGTCACATGATTGGTCCCTAAACAAATGAAAATATTAAGTGTCATAATTGGTCCCTAGAAATAATTTAGTCTTCTTAGTTGTTATTCAGAGGTAAAAAATATATTGGTTCCTGTGCATAATACAAACATTCCGCTCTTTGCTGAGGAGTATTATTTCGGCGAAAGAATACTCCTCGGTAAAGAGCTCCAGCTTTATATTGCTAGGAAAAATACAAATTACTTATAAATTGGTCATAGTTACAAAACGATGTACGTGCATTGCTTGCATTGCTGTACGTACCTATTGTGTCAATGTTCTTACTTTCCTTTTCTTAATAAAAAAAATATTACAAGTATATTTGGGAAGATGGGGAAAAGCACCTATTAGATTCCCTCAAAGCTACAGCTTTCAGCTTTGTAATACCAGGCACTAACTTAGTTTTCTACTTGAGTTATACTCTTAGAATATTAAAACAACAAACCCATCTAGAGCTCCAATTTTTAAGAATTCTTGACAGTTTTACAAAACTTGCAAAGCCTTCCCATAGACATTGAAGTGTTGTAAGTCCTTTAAGCCTAGATTTAACCCTTTTACCCCCACCATAAGGTTAAATTTCAAGCACATTTTGCTATACTGTATATTTTTTTTTAAATTGCTCTAACAGGCTTAATTTTTGTCCTAGAGAGGTCAGGTTTGTCTCATTCTTTTGGAAAATGCCTGAAGTTTCTCATTAAATTATCAAAAATATATAAAAACATGTAATTAACAGTGTTTTGCAAGAACGTACCGGTACGTCCTTTGGGGGTGAAAGGGTATTATACATAGGCCCAAAAATTGAGCAAAAGAAGAAATTTCCTAGAATTTCAAATACTGCACAGCATTGTACTTTTCTAAATATGGCAACTTCTCCTGAGACTTGATTTAAGAAGAAAACAGCTTTCCAAGAGACTTCAAATATCGGCATCAGTGTGATTGTTAGTAGTCGGGAATAAACCTGGAAAATAAGAAGCAATTTTCACAAAAAGTAAAATATAATAAAAAATATTCATTATTGAATGTATAACTATGGGAAATTCAAGTTTACTTTGACATCACAATTTAAGAAATTAGTATAACTCAACAGACTATTAAAACTATTAAGCCTGAATGCAAATGCTAGCGAAATAACTGAAAAGATACAGAGCAAAATATTAACTGGAAAGAAATTATTTTCACACACCAAGGCCCGCCTGAACAGACTTTTAGTGTCTGATGGAGGGCGAGAAATAAACCCGTAAAAGTATATACATCACCCAAGGCACCCAAAACCTTGTTTCCTACTACATTCATTCTTATAAATGTATAAGGGATAGGAAATTTTAATAAAGGGTTTAAAACTGGAATGAAATGATATAAAAATGTAATAACCCATGTAAAAAGTGAAGGGTCAAAGGAGATTGTACTTGTCTCACAATGAAAAAAATACCCAAGACACTACAATAGAGTACCTCCTCATGTGCAGTATTTAAGGTTCGGTGAAGTTTCACTTCAGCCCAGTTCAACCCTGATTGGTTTCCAGTTTACAATTTTCAGTGACAAGTGGGACCTGTTTCCAGTTTACTATTTTCAGTGACAAGTGGGACCTGCAGAATCAGATGATGAGGTTATAGAATTCTTAAAAATTAAAGAGTGAAATGGAGAGAAGATTGAATATCAACGTATGTAAAGAAAAGCTTTACTCTCTTTAACCCCTAGTAGACCAGCCACAACAAATATGTCCTAATGGTCTAGAAATACAACTCTGGTCTAACTAAACTAACTCACGATATGGAAATCTATAGGAAAAAGAATCTACCTAAACTCTGCATAACATGCGAATGTCTTATTTTTTTAAAGGATTATCCAAGTACCTTTTAGAGTAAAGTATAGTCATTTAACCCTTTTACCCCCGGGGTATTTGGAAATTTCCAACCCTTAACCCCCAGGGGGTTATTTTTTTCTCAGCACATTTTGCAGTATATTTTTTTCAATTGCTCTAACAGCCTTAATTTTTGTCATAGAGAGGTCAGGTTGGTCTCATTCTCTTGGAAAATGCCTGAATTTTCTCAAAAAATTATCAAAAATATGAAAAAAAAAATTTTTTATAGCATTTTTTGGCAAGGACATACCAGTACGTCCATGGGGGTAAAGGGATGGCTTTTGTGAAACTTACCAGTACGTCCTTTGGGGGTAAAAGGGTTAAGTGACTATTAACTCGCATGTCGACATATGGATTTGTTCCTAATAAAATAAAGTTAAAATCAGAGAAGGAGTTGAAGAATTTGGGGAGAGACGTAAAAAGACAGAAAATGATGCAATTTGGAAACTTATTGTATAGCTCCTCAGTGTTTTCAAAATGAATCGGTCAAATATCACATTACAATACCAAGACACAAAAAAAAAAAAAATTTCCTCTCAAGTTTCTAAGGGAGATTACCGGGTAACCGTTTCAAGATTTCAGAATCCGCTTAAATCGGTTCACTAGAAAGAGAGAAAATACTATTATGAAACATAAAACAAAGGGGTAAAACATTATAATACACAATTTCCTGTGTATTTATGATAAATAAAATAACCCACAATGTATGAAAAATGAAATTTATTTAGCTTTCGAAGGGACCATCTCCCTTCCTCTTCAGAATACAAATGGTTACAAATTTTTGAAAAAGAGGTACAGAAAGGTTCGTAGAGTTAAAAAGCCTGTTACAGTCTTAGCGATCATTAACAGAATTTCACGGTGGTATGTTTACATCTTTTAACAATTCCTTAACAATAGTTACATTGTTTTTTATAATATTATTTAAAAAATTATTTGTAACCATTTGTATTCTGAAGAGGAAGGGAGATGGTCCCTTCGAAAGCTAAATAAATTTCATTTTTCATACAAAGGGGTTAAACCTTACAAACTCCTACTAAAGGAACATTGCTCTTAAAAGGAAAAACTAAGGATGAAATTAACTTACACTCCCAGGACAGGGTATGACTGCTTGAAGTGACGGTAAAAGTCTAGAGTTTGGTGGTTGAAGATTCTTTCGATGTCAGAAGGATTTTGATAAATGGTTTCACAGATGAAGTTCACTACTAGCTGAGAATGATTGACTTTCAATACACTGCTTAACAATGTGTCACCCTGAAAATAATTAATTTTTCTAAATAATATATCATACCATTTTGGCTGAAGATAAATTAATACATTTTAATGACATTAAAACATTAAAGTAAACAGGATTTTGGTTATTTTTACTTTGCAAACACCATACCGAATTTGTCATAATGTTTGAACTATGGATATATTCTCAATGCCACACAGGATCAGTCCTTGAGTATTTAAAATGCAATAAATTCCTTGGAACAAAACATTTTATATGCTGTAAAAGATTCAATTATCTCAAAACAGGGATAAATGAATGCATGTAGATAAGAGTTACGGGACATTAAAATAGTGTTATTTTGGGTTGCATTAAACTCCTACTACTTTTTTGTATCTCGATCCATCTTTTCTATTTAAAAACAATTATTATTGTTATTTTTATTATTATTATTACTAGCTAAGCTACAACCATAGTTGGAAAAGCAGGATGCTATAAGCCCATGGGTTCCAACACGGGAAGTAGCTCATTAAGGAAAGGAAATAAGGAAACCGATAGATCAGTATACCTGAGTGTACCCTAAAGCATGTGAACTCTAACCCAAGACAGTGGAAGACCATGGTGTAGAGACTATGGCACTACAGATAATTAGATCCTGCTTGGGAGACCAATTTACACAAACACAATATTACTGGTTTTCGGTGAAGGAGTCGCATGTGTCATGACATATTTACATAAATTAAACAAACATGCTGAAATGTATATGATACTTTCGGTTAAAAGTAGCATTCAAATATAGTACCCTGAAGAACCACACCACTTAATAAGTAAATGTCTCTTGAAGTGGGTAACTCAAACACAGTTGACAATGAAGACACTAATTTTCTAGTGTTTACAAGGCTAGACAATATCAAGTCAAATTGTGGCATTATTACTGCTACAGAAAATGAATCTAATACCATATACGTACTGAAAACATACTTTCATGTAATGATTGAAATTGGAAAAATACCTTTAACTTGCAAACTCTTTTAGTTTTCATTAAATAAAAGACCGACATGAATTGAATATGATCCCCTTTTCAGAAATTATTCCTAGTGGCTACCTCCTTTTATGATTACTTTTAATGCTCTGTATAAGGAGAACCAACACACTACCTGTAACTAACATCAGTAGAAAGGTACTATAGTACATTGATATATAAATTATTGTTGAGAATACGCAAATCTGCATCAAATATACCACCAAGGCAGTAATAAACTGACATGGTTATCCCTTTCACCCCCAAAAGGACGTACCGGTACGTTCTTGCAAAACACTTTTAATTACATATTTTCACATACTTCTGATAATTTTACGAGAAACTTCAGGCATTTTCCAAAAGAATGAGACCAACCTGACCTCTCTAGGACAAAAATTAAGCTTTTTAGAGCAATTTAAAAAAATTATATAGCAAAATGTGCTCGAAATTTAACCTTATGGTGGGGGTAAAAGGGTTAAGACTCCATCGTAGCAGTAAATATCAACCATTCGTCTCGTACACAATTTTTTTTCTTTTATATATCACCCTAAAGATAAATCAATTCTTAACCAATACTACAGAGTAGTAAAATGTGAATATATAATTTTTTCAGCTTAAAGGCTACAAATGCATTCAATTTACTAACCTGGTTGTTGACCATAGCAAATGGAGAGTAGAAAGTCTGCTCATTCGAGTTACCACATATCATGCACCTTTTAATGGGAGTTTTATTATTTATTGGGTGTTCACAGCACATTTTAATGGTCTTTGCTCGATTCACCATTGCGCATAAATTCTCGCGGAATCTGTCGCTGTCTTCTTGCTGGCAAGCCACTACCATGCAAGGGCTGCAAAACAATTTTTGAATCAATATTCCCTCATACAACATTTTGAGATAAAAATCCTCTCTGCATTCAGTGATTACATGTTATCTCATTTATCCCTTTTACCCCCAAAGGACGTACAGTACTGGTACCTTTCACAAAACTTATCCCTTTACCCCTATGGACGTACCGGTATGTCCTTGCAAAAAAACTGCTATTTAAATTTTTTTTTAATATTTTTGAAATTTTTTTTTGAGAAACTTCAGGTATTTCCCAAGAGAATGAGACCAACCTGACCTCTCTATGACGAAAATTAAGGCTGTTAGAGTAATTTAAAAAAAAAAAAAATATACTGCAAAATGTGCTTGAAAAAAAATAACCCCTGGGGGTTAAGGGTTGGAAATTTCCAAATACCCTGGGGGTAAAAGAGTTAATCTCCAGTTGTCTACATTAAAAAAAATTGATTTTTCTAAAAACAAAATTACAATATTCATTCTAACTCATTACTTGTTATTAACCCAATTTCATGGATGGCTTTTAGTCATTGTTTAATTTATAGCTTTATGTATGAGCCTACCAATCCCCGAGTCTCCCAACAGCCAATTCAATTACTCTTCCTATTGTCTGATCACTTAGATGCAAGAATATTAATTTTAGAATTAGGGATTCAAACAAGTAATGGCTTTATATCTAAAGTATAAATCAATTTTCATTATTTAAAAATCATGGTCTTTGCACAATTACTCCATTATTTATACATACATACATATACCAAGGCCCTTCCCCCAATTTTGGGAGGTAGCCGACATCAACAAAGAAACAAAAGCAAAAAGGGGACCTCTACTCTCTACGTTCCTCCCAGCCTAACCAGGGACTCAGCCGAGTTCAGCTGGTACTGCTAGGGTGTCACAGCTCACCCTCCCACATTATCCACCACAGATGAAGCTTCATAATGCTGAATCCCCTACTGCTGCTACCTCCGCGGTCATCTAAGGCATCGGAGGCAGCAGACGCCTACCGGAACTGCGTCACAATCGCTCGCCATTCATTCCTATTTCTAGCACGCTCTCTTGCCTCGCTCACATCTATCCTCCTATCCATTATTTATAACTGGCACAAATTGCAATTTAGGCAAGGAAGGATGTAGCTTTTGAAAACCTCAGGCTTGCAGATTGAAAATTAAGAATTTGTCTTGGAGCTCCTGGGGTTTGAACCAAAGACAGTACAGGGAAGACAGAAATGTCACTTGGATTTCTGAGCATTTGTCCACAACAGATGACGCTGACATATTGTGCACTTGTCTTCTGCTACTTGCTTACTCAAGTCAGTGTTGCCAGAGGGAAATATTTCACCTGCGTTCTTTTCAAACTATGATGGGTGTTTTTTTTATAAGGCATGATACAAATATATGCTACACCATGAATAAAACAAAATTTAACTTTGAAAAAAAAAATTTACTCATTGTTTTTCTATTTAAATTTCAGCTCATGATTATATTTTATTTCCATCCTTCTTAGGGGAATTTAGAAATTAACAGTCTGGTAACACTAACTCATTTGTAGAAATGCTGTCGCCATATGTAAAACAAGAAGCATATGTTGAATATATTGCCCCTCAAGCATAAACTATCATTTAATAGTGCATTTTTTTCTCGCAGATATCATTGCAAAGTTAAGATAAGGTTGCATATAAAATGTATATATGATTATAACTTGCAGAACGTGTATTTTACCAAAGTCCGAGATTATACATTGAAAGAGGGCCTAATAGATGCTAAAACCACTTTGAGAGGGCCTTATTTTACTAATGTAAGCGCAAACTCGTACCCCTAGAAACAAAAATCACAATAAATGCAGAAAAATTGGAGCATCTTTCCTGACCATATCTCTATATGGTATGAGAAAAATGTGACTTAACAAGCCTGAGACAAGACTAGACCACCCACCAATAATCTTCACCTCTCCTAATTTAGTCTTACGCAAAGGTCCTATTTTGGATGCGTGTCTTTCACATGTTCTGTAAGTTATATTTGAAATATTATATGCAGTATACATGAAATACACACTTTAACCTTGACTTGTATTTTGTAAATGAACAAGCAACAAGCTACTGTATATAATTATGGAAAAGAATATAGGTAGTTTAATGATCAATATGATTTAATATAGATCTATGGAAAATCACTAGATGAATGATAATAGACCAATTACTGGATAACTTTTATAGTAACATGTGAACCTTCTGAAATACCGAAACCCTGTAGAATTTTTTTTTTATAGCTAATTAGTAGGGCACATCAGCAATAGATGGCACTGATCATGCATGGGTTTCGTATAGGTAGGCTTTTCTGTCTTCCCTTTAATGTCTATGGTTTGAACTAAGCAACCTGTTTTCTTTATGGTTTGAACTATGCAAACCATTTTCTTTAAAACCAACTGTTATTCTTCATTGACATAAAATCTGGGTTATTTATAGGTAATTAGTTTATTACATAACAAATATAGGAACAAATAAAACAACAATATTCAAGGCAGTAGGACCCTTCAGTACACATCACATATATACCAAGGCACTTCCCCCAATTTTGGGGGGTAGCCGACATCAACAAATGAAACAAAACAAAAAAGGGGACCTCTACTCTCTACGTTCCTCCCAGCCTAACAAGGGACTCAACCGAGTTCAGCTGGTACTGCTAGGGTGCCACAGCCCACCCTCCCACATTATCCACCACAGATGAAGCTTCATAATGCCGAATCCCCTACTGCTCCTACCTCTGCGGTCATCTAAGGCATCGGAGGAAGCAGCAGGGCCTACCCGAACTGCGTCACAATCTCTCGCCATTCATTCCTATTTCTAGCACGCTCTCTTGCCTCTCTCACATCTATCCTCCTATCACCCAGAGCTTCCTTCACTCCATCCATCCACCCAAACCTTGGCCTTCCTCTTGTACTTCTCCCATCAACTCTTGCATTCATCACCTTCTTTAGCAGACAGCCATTTTCCATTCTCTCAACATGGCCAAACCACCTCAACACACTCATATCAGGTCCGGAGCTAATGTGGACGAATCATGGTTACTAAGAATGACCCTTCAGTACTAAAAGATTAATAACTTACTTGTCTCCCTCCTTGTCTTTCTGTGTGAGTTCTTCATTGCTTATCTTTGCCATTTTCCTGAAAATTTAAATACGAATGACTTTATATTCAAACGAAACCTTAGCCGTAAAGACCTGAAAGTTGAGATCAATCATACATTTTCAATGCCCTTTAATAATATCCAAACAAATGTTGAAAATATTCTCCCAGTAAATTTGAATATTTCTTCAAGGATTTCTTGTGATAAACTGCAAACACACTTATTAAAGTAAAGAAAATGAACAGCATTAACAATTTTCACTAACAATTTTACATTACAAACAGATTAAGCTCAATAATTTAATGCAATACATACTTGGATGCCTTCTCGTACAGCTTCTCATTTAGAAATTTGTGAATTTCCTTCCCAGCTTCCCTTCCGGATATATCAAAATCAAGCAGTGGTGGCTGTAAAGATACACAAATTGTAATCAACTTGGCAAACGTATTTGTTTTTAAACAAACAACCCTTGTTAAAATCAAGTTATAGTTGATTCCAAAATTAAAAATGTTAGGGGAAATCTCTGCATTTCCCGTCATTTAACCCTTTTACCCCCAGGCTCTTTGGAAATTTCCAACCCTTAACCCCCAAGGGGTTATTTTTTTCCCAGAACATTTTGCAGTATATGTTTTTTAAATTGCTCTAACAGCCTTAATTTTTGTCATAGAGAGGTCAGGTTGGTCTCATTCTCTTGGAAAATGCCTGAATTTTTAAAAAAAAAAAAATATAAAAAAAAAAATTTTTAGAGCATTTTTTTTGCAAGGACGTACCGGTACGTCCATGGGGGTAAAGGGATGGGTTTTGTGAAACGTACCAGTACATCCTTTGGGGGTAAAAGGGTTAATCTATCTTTTGCTGAAATATATGCTTGTCATTAACTAGAAGGCACAAACACCTCACTTTCAACTTTTAGCAACATAGATGATATAAACAGCTATGCTGTTTTTGGTCTTTACACCATAAGAAATTAATTCTATGATGCGATAGACTGAGGAAAGTGTTGGTACCCTTAATATTTCTTAGGAAAAAAGATGAAAATGGGGAGTACAGTACAGCTAGAATTATGAGAATATCGCTAACCACCAAAATCGTAAACAATACAAGCAACTATGTGAGGGTAGGCAGTATATATTTTCGTATTTCTACTATGCCATCATCTGTCAAAGTACTGTACAGTAATATTTACATACCGTTGGTTCTGCTGGTGGATAATTGAAGAAATCAATACCATTCTGAACACCATTTTCAAAGTAAGTTGCGATGTTCACATCGTCACAACTGTCACAACTATAGTCCTGCTGAAAAAAAAAAAAATTATAAGAAAATTTTAGATTTAGTATTTCCATTATGGTACAATAGGCTAATCCCCATTTGTTCCGGCAGAGATACAAACCTTCGCTATTTATCAGGGTATTACTTTCGGCGCAGCTGAAAGACGAGCCATGATAATTTTAGTGAGGGATAACTACCCCATCCGCTAGTTAGCGGGTGGGGGGTGGGGTAGACTGGCTACCCTGCTCACTCACACCTCTCGGCTGAGTAACCACTTTACTTTCTGGCTCGGTAGAGGACGGACGTACTGCCCTTCTCTCCAGCAAAGACTGGCCTTGATGTTTTTCTGTTTATTCTTTATTTTTTGTTTTTCTTGTGTGTTTTCATTTATCTTACATATATTTGAGTGTACTGTATATATGTATAAATGGAAATATACGTTGCTAGGTACGTGTAACTTTAATTGCTGTTGACATCGTATCCAACTGCCTCCGCCGTAGGGAATTGTCATTGCCGCCCTTCCCTGGGACTGACGGGCGGCAGGTTCTCAACACTGCCGTGTGTTTGTTTCGTTACAGAATTAAAGTGTATAACAGTTCAGCTCCCCTTCAAGGAATTATCTTAAGAAGGTGACTTATTCCCCGAATAGTGTATTTTGTGCTACGGAGCATGAATTGTAATTGATAACAACTTCCTTTTTTTTTCCACAGGTAACAGCGACGTAGAACACAAGGCTGAGTGCAACATGCACCCTGTTCGTTATCCTGCGCTCCATGTGGTAGCTTGTGAGCTGCCCTTATTATGAGGTAGCATTCGCTGTTGACCTTCAACTTGATGTTCCTCCTCTGAGGGGACACACACACACACACACACACACACACACACACACACACACACACACACACACACACACACACACACACACGCACACTCTCTCTCTCTCTCTCTCTCTCTCTCTCTCTCTCTCTCTCTTTCTCTCTCTCTCTCTCTCTCTCTCTCTCTCTCTCTCGAGAGAGAGAGAGAGAGAGAGAGAGAGAGAGATATTTTTATTTTTGCCTATGCTTTTTTCCCATAGAGCTGGGAGAAAGCTTTACTTAGGCTATGTCCTCTTGCGGGAGTACTTCTCTCGCGTTTGCGAGAGAGATTTTTACGCCTACGATTTTTTCCCATAAAGCTGGGAGAAAGCTTGCCTTAGGCGATGTCCTCCTTCGAGAGGATTTCTCTCTCGTTCTTGAGAGAGAATTCTTACGCCTACGCTTTTTTCCCTTAGAGCTGGGAGAAAGCTTGTTTTAGGCAATGTCCTTCTTTGGGAGGACTTCACTCTCGTTCGCGAGAGAGAGATTATTAAGCCTACGCTCTTTTCCCATAGAGCTGGGAGAAAGCTTGTCTTTGGCGATGTCTTCCTTCGCGAGGACTTTTCCCTCGTTCGCGAGAGAGATTTTTTACGCCTACGCTTTATTCCCATAGAGCTGGGAGAGAGCTTGTCTTAAGCGATCTCCTTTGGGAGAACTTCCCTCTCGTTCGTGAGAGAAATAACTTGTAGGAGCTGGCTGATCCACCAGGGGCGGTGGCAGAGCTTTCTCCGAAGCAGGTTATCCCTTTGGGGGAACGAGTCTCTCGTCCTCGAGAGAAGACCGCCTCTGAGCATCGGTGGTCCCCCGTTCGCTTATGGTTCTCCTTCAGGGGCGGAGCGAGAGCCTTCTCTTAAGCGACTTTCTCCTTCGGGAGAACAAACCTCTTATGTGGAGGTGTTATCTTGAACCTTCGTCATGTTGATACCTGTGGGGTTTCATGACAGTAGGAGTCCTTTCGGACTCCGCTCGAAACCTTCGGGTTTCAGTTACGCTGAACCTTCGGGCTCTTGTAACGATGATAAGGTTGAGCCTTCGGAACTTGTGCCATCAATCACGCTGATCTTTCGGGGTCTTGTGACAGAGGTTCCTCGTTACGCTGATACTTCGGGGTCTCGTAACATTAATTGTGCAGAACCCTTGGGCTCTTGTAACTTTAGTCACTCTGATACTTCAGTGTTTTGTGACAGGAAAACTGCGGTTTCTCGTAACGCTGAACCTTCGGGGTATCGTAACATTAGTTACGCAGAACCCTTGGGCTCTCATAACTTTAGTCATTCCGACACTTTGGTTTTTAGTGACAGGGGAACTTCGGTTTCTCGTTGCCCCGACCCTTCGGGTTTGCGCAACACAGTTCATGCTGAACTTTCGGGTTCTCGTGACCTGAGTCATTCTTTTTATGACAGTTTTCAAATTCTCGTTGTGTTGATCGTTCGCGCTCACACAACACAAGATATCGTGAACCTTCCGATGAGCGTAGCAGTGAGTTCTCTCACCAACCTGAGAGCTCTCGCGCTCACGACCAAGTTGGCGCACGGCCAAATTAGCGCGCACGACCGAATCGGCGTGCACGACCGACTTGGCGCGCACGACCGACTTGGCGCGCAAGCAAAATGGCGATCATGGCGCACGGGTTCATCCTTTTATGCGCGAACATCCTGTTGCTCGCCATGCATGCGAACACCCTGTGCCGCGCCATGCGCGCGAACAACATACTGCGCGCCATGTGCACGAGCAACCTTATGTGCGCCAGGTGCGCGAATAACCTCATGCGCTCCATTGTCGCGCCTTGTCGCCGCAAGCGCCTGGTTGTAGCCATTGGAGCAGTCCGGAGCGTTTTCTTTCTTCTGAAGAAGGTTCTCCTGCTAAACGTCCTGTTAGGACGTCGGATTCTGACAAACGTCTAGTCCAGCCTGTTGCAGATCAAGTTCTTGAGTCTGGTATCACTTCGGTGCATGCTCCGCCGCCACCGTCAGACTGGTTGTCGTCTTCTGGACACACTGCGCGTTACATGAGCGATGAAGAGGGCGAGTTTGTGGTTGAAGTAACTTCTCCCGCTTTACCACAAGTTGACCCGAATTGGAGTATGCTGCAAGATATAAGCAACACCTCTCTTCTTTTATGCAAATATATCAACCTCCGGACAGCAAGAAAGTGGCTCACCAAGATCCCGAGCGTCGGGAAACTTCGCAACTTGAGACTAAGCGTAGTAAGGCGGTTAGTCAAGAGGCTCTTGACGATGGACAGCTTTCCAAGTGTCAAGCAATTGAACACGGCGCTGTACGACGTGATAAGGTTTTTGTGAAACGTCGAGACCCTGATCCACTTGATAGCAAACGTCAAGCGTCCAGGCGTGACTGAGCATTAAGTGATCAAACGTGACGACGACCGGCAAGCAGCTAAACGTGATGCCGAGCTTCAAGTTAAACGTGACGTCGAGCGGCAAGCACGTGATGTTGAGAGTCAAGTAGAACGTGACGCCAAACGTCAAGCAGTCGGACATGACGCCGAGCGTAAGAGCCTCAGACGTCATGATGACACCAGTCGTTTCGAGCGTCAAGATCGCGGGCGCCTTAGTTCTGATCGTAATGATCGTGAGCGACTTCCTTCTGAGCGTCGAGCGTTGGATCAACGTAACGTCGGACGTGATGACCCTGCACCTGTGGATGACAGAAGTCGAGCCTGTAAGGACGTCTCTACTTCAGTTAGAGTTTTATCAGAGGAAAAGATTGATGATCACCTTTCCACGGCTGACCTTTCAGAAGAATTCTCGGAGGGAGAAGAGACTAAGACCCTTCATCATCCAGTTGATTTTAAGAGGATTATGAAAGTTTTTACGGAAGAATTAACAGATCATTTTGTTCCTGTTGCTCCACGTTCCCCACCTTCGGAGTTTACCCTGGGGAAGGCAGCAAAGATGTTTCTCTCTCGGTCATCGAAGAGAGCTTTAAGGATGTTGGGAGACTGGATGCAGTCCAAAAAAGACCAAGGCAAGACAGCCTTCTCTTTTCCTCCAGCTAGATTAGCCTCCAGGTCAAGCGTGTGTTACGAGACGGGAGAAGTTCTTGGCTCGGGAGTTCCTGCCTCTGCCCAGGGAGCCTTTTCAAGCCTAGTACACTCTCCTCGTTGGTCGGCCATGAGAAGGACCAAGATTCTATGGTCTACTTCTGAAATCGATCATCTTCTCAAAGCTTTCGTCAGAGCCTTCGAGGTTTTCAACTTTCTGGATTGGACTCTGGGAGCCTTGGGGAAGAAAGTTTTAATCCTTAAGGATACTGACACTGATAGTATTATCCTGATCATGTCTTGTATGGACAAAGCAGTTAAAGACGGCTCTAATGAGTTGGCAGCCCTTTTTTCAGCTGGGGTTCTTAAAAAAAGAGCACAAATGTGTTCTTTTCTTTCCATGGGGGTCACACCCTTTCAGAAGTCTGAGTTGTTGTATGCACCGCTTTCTCCCTCTTTGTTTCCTCAGGAGTTAGTGAGAGAGGTTGCTTCTGCTTTGACCTAGAAGGCTACTCAAGATTTAGTCTCTTAAGACTGCAAGGAAGGTCTTACCGACTTCCTTTACTAGCCACAACCCGAAAGAAGAAACTCCATTCCCTCAGTTTTCACAGCCTTTTCGAGGGAAATCCGTCAGTAGGGGTAGTTCCAGACCCGACGGGAGGAGAGCAAGGAGGAGAGGTTCCAAACCTGGGCGAAGCAGAGTCTGACTGCTTTCGCCTTCAGACAGCAGTAGGAGCCAGACTGAACAACTTCTGGTGAGCGTGGCAGAAAAGGGGAGTAGACCCTTGGTCCGTTCCTGTACTGAAGGAGGGATACAAGATTCCTTTCATAATGAAACCTCCTTTAGTTTTAGATCCGGTAGATCTCTCTCCCAGATACAAAGAGAAGTCGAAGAGGCAGGCTATGCATCTCCAAATGTCTCTCGTTGGAGAAGAAAGCAGTAGAGAGGGTACGAAACTTGCTGTCACTAGGGTTCTACAACCGCCTATTCCTGGTTCCCAAGAACTCGGGGGGATAGAGACCAGTCCTGGATGTAAGTGCACTCAACGACTTCGTTCAGAAGACAAAGTTCTCCATGGAGACACCAAAGACTATGCTAGAAGCAGTAAGAAAGGGCGACTGGATGGTCTTTTTATACCTCCAGGACGCTTACTTTCATATCCCCATTCATCCGAGTTTCAAGCATTACCCGAGGTTCGTTTACAGGAAGGAAATCTTCCAGTTTCGAGCCTTGTGTTTCGGCCTCAGCACCGCTCCTCTAATTTTCACGAAGCTCATGTTAAATGTAGCGAGCATAATGCACTCGAGAGGCCTCAGAGCCTCCTTGTATCTGGACGACTGGCTACTCAGCTCATTCCTTTAATCGCTGTCTGGAGGATCTGCAAATGACATTGAGATTGTCAGAAGAACTGGGTCTTCTTGTAAACACAGAAAAATCCCAACTGATTCCATCCCAGAAGATCCTTTATTTGGGGATGGAGATTCAGAGTCTAGCTTTTCAAGATTTTCCGCCACCCTCAAGGATGGAACGAGCCCTCCTGAAACTTTGTACTTTTCTAGAGAAAAGAATATGTTCTGTTAGAGAGTGGATGAGTCTGCTAGGAACCCTCTCCTCGCTGGAGCAGTTTGTTTCCCTGGGAAGACTGAATCTCCGTCCCCTTCAATTTCACCTCAATCATCATTGGGACAAGGAAAAGAGCCTAGAGATGGAAAGCATTCCCCTTACAGTACCAGTAAGAAGTTGCCTCCAGTGGTGGAACAATCCGGGCAAACTTCAGGAAGGTCTCTCACTGGAACAAAGGAGCCCAGACCTTGTGTTGTGTTCCGACGCCTCGGACTCGGGGTGGGGAGCAACACGGGCACGTTGGTGATCTCGGGTCTGTGGACAAGAGATCAGGAGAGCCTTCGCATCAACCAGAAGGAGCTGTTAATAGTCCTGTTGGCCTTCAAAGGTTTCGAAGGGTCGGTATTGAACAAAGTGGTGCAGGTCAACGCCGACAACACTACAGCATTGGCCTACATAGCCAAACAAGGCGGAACTCACTCGAGGTCCCTTTACGAGACTGCAAAGGTTCATCTCGTTTGGGCAAAGGAGAGGAATGTAACCCTTCTTACAAGGTTCATCCAAGGAGAAAAGAACGTGATGGCAGACAGCCTGAGCAAGAGGAATCAAGATCTGTTCATGGAATGGACATTGCATCAAGAGGTTTGCAAGAAACTTTGGCGGATTTTGGGTCGTCTGTCCATAGACTTGTTCACAACCTCGAAAACGAAAAGGATGGAGACATACTGCTCCCCAGTTCCACATCTCGAAGCGGTCCACAGAGATGCTTTCCTGCTGGATTGGTTTCACCTGGACTTGTACGCGTTCCCCCCATTCCAAGTTCTGTACAAGGTGTTGCAAAACTTTGTGTCACACGAGGGAACCAGATTGACTCTAGTGGCTCCCTTTTGGCCATCAAGAGAATGGTTCACAGAGGTACTACAATGGATGGTGGACATCCCAAGAAGCCTTCCTTTAAGAGTAGACCTACTCAAACAACCACACTTGGAAAGGCACCATCAAAACCTCCGAGCTCTACTGCCTTCAGACTATCGAAAAACTCACAAGAGCTAGAGGATTTTCGAAGGAGGCAGCTAGGGCTATCGCTAGAGCAAGGAGGACTTCTACCATCAAGGTTTACCAGTCCAAGTGGGAGGTTTTTAGAGAATGGTGTTGAGTCAACTCAGTTTCTTCATCCAGTACCTCTTTGACTCAGATTGCTGACTTCCTTTTAGACCTTAGAAGAAAACGCAAGTTTTCTTCCTCTACCATCAAGAGGTACAGGAGTATGTTAGCGGCCGTCTTCAGGCACAGGAACTTGGACCTCTCTAATAATAAAGACCTATGGGATCTTCTCAAATCCTTTGAGACTTTTAAGGAGCGACAACAGGAATCACCAGCCTGGAATCTGGATGTTGTCTTAAAATTCCTCATGAGTGACAGGTTTGAACCCTTACACTCAGCTTCTTTTAAAGACCTCACTTTAAAGACTCATTTCTTGGTTAATATGGCGACAGCTAAGAGAGTCAGTGAGGTTCACACTTTTAGCAAGAATATTGGCTTCAGAAACAGCAAAGCTATCTGCTCCTTGCAACTTGGATTCCTAGCCAAAAATACAACGCCCTTCTCATCCATGGCCTAAGTCTTTCGAGAATCCGAACCTTTCCGATGTGGTTGGTGAAGAATTGGAGAAGGTCCAGTGCCCTGTAAGAGCACTGAAGTTCTATCTGGACAGAACTAAAGAATTACGAGGCGAGTCAGAAGCTCTTTGGTGTTCGGTCAAGAAGCCCTCGTTACCGATGTCAAAAAACGCCCTACCATTTTTTATCAGGCTCTTGATAAGAGAGGCTCACACACACTGCGGTGAGGTAGACCTCAAACTGCTGAAAGTAAAGATGCATGAAGTTAGAGCTTTAGCAACTTCTGTAGCTTTCAACCAGAATCGATCTTTGCAGAGCATTATTGACACAACCTTTTGGAGGAGTAAATCTGTGTTCGCCTCCCATTACTTAAAACGTGTCCAGACTCTTTGTGAGGACTGCTACACTCGGGTACCATTCGTAGCAGCGAGTGCAGTAGTGGGGGAAGGATCTACCACTACATTCCCTTATCCTAGTACCCTTTTTCTTCTCCTGGAACTTTTGTTTTTTATGGTTGTTTGTGGAGATTGGTCGTCAGTCTTCCACAATCATTGATTTTAGTCAGGTGGTCAATTTTGTTCCTTGAGAGCTCCCAGAACAAGGGTATTGGATGAGGTCCTGTCAACATAGTGGTATTTACACTAGTTTGACAGCTCCTAGAGGTCTTCAGCCCCCTGGGTGGATCTCTGGATCTCATAAGGAAAGCGGACATAAGGAGGCAGAGAATCATTGAAGTCAGCTTCCTTATCAGGTACGAATCCTTAAGTTTGTTTATTAACTCTTAAGTAAAATTCCAACAATGTTGGCTGTCTCTGACCCTCCACCAAGGGTGTCAATCAGCTATATTTATATAACCACCGTGTAAGTCATCTGTTTAAAAACGATATTTTCATAATAAAATAAATTTTTGAACATACTTACCCAGTGGTTATATAAATTTAATTCCCTCCCTCCTCCCCTCTAGAGACCTATGGACATGGAAGATCTGAGGAATCATGGAATGGTTCCAAGTACCTCGCGAGAGAGGGCGCTGGTGGTACACCTGGCTACTCAATCTGCGATTGCCGCGAGTTTTGAATTTCTGCTGGACGTCAGGGACTAAAGCTATATTTATATAACCACCGGGTAAGTATGTTAAAAAATTTATTTTATTATGAAAATATCATTTATGGCCAGTTATAAAAACAAAGATTACTTTAAACTTACAGGCATCACACCTTCCAGTGACTCCTCTAGACTCTTTGCGATGGGGAGCACTTTGTCTTCAGGAACGGTAGTATTTGGACTGTTCAATACCTTAGCAATTGCCTGAAAGAAAGATAGAGTTTTTAAACATCTGACTTACGTGGTAGTTATATATATAGCTTTAGTCCTTGACGTCCCGGCAGAAATTTCAAAACTCGCAGCAATCGCCGATTAGATAGCCAGGTATACCACCTGTGCGCCCTCTAGTAAGGTACCTAGAACCATTGCAGTGATTCCTCAGATCTTCCCTGCCACTCACGCCGACAACATCCTTGGATTTTTCACTCGCTGTAAAATGTATAATTGCAGTTATCTTGGTGGCTTTCGCTTGTTTGTTTTTATTTTTGAGAGAGTTAGTGTTTGGAATATGATCGCTATGTTCGTAGCTTAAAAGGGGTAGGATTAGGAGTTTTTTCCACCTACTGTAAAACTAACGAACCTATTGTTTAAAACATGATGGCGGAAGGAAAACACTCCGCCAACACTATGACATCACAATCATACGACGTAAACTACGTACTTCTACGTAGTATGACTTGCATATTCATTTCTTTTTTCTATGCAGAGAATGAAAAGTAAATTCTACTTAACAACCAAAAGTATTTAAGTTTTTATAATTAAAAGGAATATTTTATTTTTAAGAAAATATTTGTCCTATTAGTATACTTTCTTTAGTTAGTAGCTTGCTGTCCAATGCTCTGACGCTCGGCATTACGTGTCATGACTTCCAGCTACTCGACGCTTGGCGTGATGTAGTCCATTCCTTAACGCTCGGCGTCCTACTTGAAGCTAGCGTTATGGTGTTAAGAATCTAAACGCTCGGCGTCATGACAAACAACTCTTCCTGTCTAGAAGGAAGGGAGATACATAAGACGCCAACCCTGTCTGTGAGCTGAGTCAACCGACGACGAAGATAACACTTTTACCTCGCCTTTCCCACGGCGAGGGCAAGCGTTCTGGGAAGCGTCAACAGGAACGTTTGAGGGGACGTCTGCTCGGGTGCTAACGCCTCTCGTTTCTTTTTGCCGATCGACATTACTTCTCCCAAGGGTTGAGGAGCTTGGAAGAGGTCTAAGGCTAAGATTATGACAGGGTCGAGCAGACGCACCCTCCACTGACTGATAAAATTCACTGCACTAATTTAGCACTGAAAATTGCACTTTTTATACTTTTTCACATAAGACCATAATTAGACCTGCCCGCTGCGAGAGATATTACTCTTCCGCTAAGGGCTTGAAGGAGAATGCAATAGGTTATCTGATTAATATTAGAAATCCCAATATCAAAAACAAAAATAAATAACAATACAAAGTAATTTGTGTGACTGTGTCGATTGTCATGAGAACTACGTAGCGCAACTTTAGCTGTACGCTAGTTTTATTTAATCTCTGAAAATAGATCGATGATTATCTAAAGAAAGTATACAAATAGGACAAATATTTTCTTAAAAATAAAATATTCCTTTTAATTATAAAAACTTAAATACTTTTGGTTTTTAAGTAGAATTTACTTTTCATTTTCTGCACAGAAAAAAAAGAAATGAATATGCAAGTCATACTACGTAGAAGTACGTAGTTTACGTCATATAATTGTAACGTCATAGCGTTGGCGGAGTGTTTTCCTTCCGCCATCATGTTTTAAACAATAGGTTCGTTAGTTTTACAGTATACAGTAGGTGGAAAAAACTCCTAATCCTACCCCTTTTAAGCTACGAACATAGCGATCATATTCCAAACACTAACTCTCTCAAAAATAAAAACAAACGAGTGAAAGCCAACAGTATAATTGTACATCACCAAGATAACTGCAATTATACAGGTTACAGCGAGTGAAAAATCCAAGGATGTTGCCGGCGTGAGCGGCAGGGAAGATCTGAGGAATCACTGGAATGGTTCTAGGTACCTTACTAGAGGGCGCACAGGTGGTACACCTGGCTATCTAATCGGCGATTGCCGCAAGTTTTGAAATTTCTGCCAGGATATCAGGGACTAAAGCTATATATATAAATACCGGGTAAGTATGTTCAAAAATTTATTTCATTATGAAAATATAATTTTTATCAGGGCATAATTACTAAAGACCTTAATTTCAATTGAGTTTTATACTTATCATTAGTTATTCAAAATTTATTTACGAGGAAAAATCTAAAAGGCAATTAAATATTACTAAAGTAATAATAACAGTATAGTATATAACGTATCTTATGAATATATAATGAAAGACGAAATTATGAAAAATACACCTCTTCATGTAGCTGCTCCATTACCTCCAAAACATCCTCAGGAGAAGGAAAATGTGTTTCTCGCGTTAGTGGCGATGGCTGTCCTAAATCACAATTATCCTGAAAAAAATGTTTGACTTTAAAACACACACATAAAAAGGATCACATGACTAAATACTACACGTTAATGTTGTATAAAATATCGATATCATTCATTCAGTCAAAATAGTGTAATTATATAGTGTAATGATGAGTTTGGTAACGATGCTGAAACAGCTTTGAGTAAAATTATATAAGTACAATACAGTAAATCAGGCTCTTGATAAGAAAGGCTCACACACACTGCGGTGAGGCAGACCTCAAACTGCTGAAATTAAAGACGCATGAAGTAACAGCTGTAGCAACTTCTGTAGCTTTTAAGCAGAATTGATCTTTGCAGAGCATTATGGACACAACCTTTTGGAGGAGTAAATCTGTGTTCGCCTCACATTACTTAAAACGTGTCCAGACTCTTTATGAGGACTGCTACACTCTGGGACCATTCGTAGCAGCGAGTGCAGTAGTGGGGGAAGGATCTACCACTACATTCCCTTAATCCTAGTACCCTTTTTCTTCTCTTGGAACTTTTGTTTTTTATGGTTGTTTGTGGAGATTGGTCATCAGTCTTCCACAATAATTGATTTTAGTCAGGTGGTCAATTTTGTTCCTTGAGAGCGCCCGGAACAAGGGTATTGGATGAGGTCCTGTCAACATAGAGGTATTTACACTGGTTTGACAGCTCCTAGAGGTCTTCAGCCCCCTGGGTGGATCGCTGGATCTCATAAGGAAAGTGGACATAATGAGGCAGAGAATCATTGAAGTCAGCTTCCTTATCAGGTACGAACCCTTAAGTTTGTTTATTAACTCTTGAGTAAAATTCCAACAATGTTGGCTGTCTCAGACCCTCCAACAAGGGTGTCAATCAGCTATACAGTGGAACCTCTACATACGAACGTATCTACATCCGAATTTTCCAACATCCGAAGTAAAATTCGAGCAAATTTTTGACTCTACACCCGAATTTTATTTCGACACATGGAAGTAGGCAATTTTCGTCGTACCGGTTGTATCCGTATTTTTCGACACGCGAAGTACAATTCAAACACGTTCCTACTCTACACCCAAATTTTTTTTCGACACCCGAAGTAAACAATACCCGTACGCGTAGTTGGTACTCATAGCGCCGGATGTGTTTTTTATTTCCGCCGATAGAAGGCAGCACTTCGACCTCGGAGGGACCCTCAATTAGCGTAGCTTGGGTCAGTCCTCTGTTCTCGTCGGCTTCGTGTGGTTGTGCCCTGTGCGTTCTGCTATTACTGTACTGTTTTAATCGTGATTTTTTACGTGCATCCTTTTACGGTAATTTACGTAAAGCATGGGTCCTAAAAGGCTTAGTTTTGCAAGTGGTAGTGATAGTGGTGAGCAAAGGAAGAAGGAAATGCTTTCTTTAGACGTAAAGCAAGAAATTATTGAAAAATCTGAGCGTCGCGTCCGCGTGAGTGAACTTGCTAAAGAATATGGCCGTAATATGTCGACGATCTCGACAATCCTGAAACAGAAGGAAGCCATTAAAGCAGTGAAACCTTCTAAGGGGATCACCATCATTTCAAAACGTCATAGCCCTATCATAGAAGAGATGGAACGACTTCTGCTAATCTGGATCAAGGACAGAGATTGTTGGCGACACCATCGCCGAAACCATCATCTGCGAGAAGGCGCACGCCATCTTCACGGACTTGAAGGAGGAGAGCTCTGGGGGTGATGCTGGGGAGAGTTAAACCAAACCTTCCTCAGACGATTTCAAGGCATCTCGTGGCTGGTTTGAGAAATTTAAGAAACGGTCTGGGATTCATTCAGTTGTTTGCCACGGGCTGCTAGTGCAGACACAAAGGCTAGAGCTGACTTTGTCAAGAACTTTGAAAGGATCGTGCTGGAAGAAGGCTACGTAGAGCAGCAGGTGTTTAATTGTGATGAAACCGGGCTGTTTTGGAAGATGATGCCCAGTCGAACCTACATCACTGCCGAAGAAAAGAAATTGCCTGGGCATAAGCCAATGAAGGATCGGTTGACTCTTGCCCTATGTGCCAACGTTAGCAGGGACTTTAAAGTCAAGCCCTTACTGGTTTACCATTCTGAGAACCCTAGGGCCTTTAAGGCACACAACGTCGATAAGGACCAGCTTCATGTTTTCTGGCGATCCAACTCGAAGGCCTGGGTCACTAGGCAGTTCTTTGTGCAATGGGTTAACTAAGTTTTCGGCCTTCTGTGAAGAAGTATCTTCATGAGCAGAAATTGCCTTTAAAGTGCCTGCTATGCCTTGAAAATGCACCTGCTCACCCCCCCCCCACCCCCCCGGATTTGAAGATGATATCTTCGATGAATTTAAGTTCATAAAGGTGCTGTATCTTCCACCGAATACCACCTCCATCCTCCAGCCCATGGACCAGCAAGTCATCTTGAATTTCAAGAAGCTCTACACGAAGCACCTATTCAAGCAGTGCTTTAATGATACGCAAAGCACAAACTTAACTTTGCGTGAATTTTGGAAAAGCCACTTCAACATCGTGCACTGCTTGAAGATCATAGATCAGGCTTGGGTGGGATTGACTCGACGAACCCTCAATTCTGCCTGGAAGAAGCTGTGGCCTGATGCAGTTTCTCCCCGAGATTTCGAAGGTTTTGACCCCGAACCTGATCCCGTGGTGGGTGCAGCAGAAGACGTAGAGGAAATCGTCTCCCTTGGCAAGTCCATGGGTCTGGAGGTCGACGCAGATGACGTTACGGAACTCGTCGCCGAACATCACGACGAACTTACCACAGAGGAGCTCAAGGAACTCCATGCTATGTCTGAGCACATGAGTGATGACGAGGAAGGGATCGAGGAGGTAGAACATGTGTTAGGTTCGGCGCAAATAAAAGAGGTGTTAGGAAAATATCAAGACGTGGTCGACTTCATCGACAAATACCACCCAAAAAAAAAGCAGGTTTGTCGTGTAGTTGCGCAGTTCGATGAAGTTTGCCTAACTCATTTTCGAAACATTCTGAAAAGTCGTACCAAGCAACTATCTATCGATAGCTTCTTTAAAAAAAACTACGAAGCGAACTCGTGATGAAGAGGATGGAAGTGGTTCAAAGAAAAGGGCAAAGAGTGAAGCGAAAGAAATTCAATCAATTTTAATCATCAAAAAGAAAATGTAAAAAAAAATATAAAATATAAAAATAAAAAAAATAAATAAGCTAAGTTAGGTTAAAGTTCACTTAGTGTAAGTTAGAATAAGTTACGGTAGTGTACGCTTATCGTAGTTAACCTCTCTACCTCCTCGCCGCCCGTCCGTCTCCTCTCTGAGTAGCAAGACCAACAACACCTGCGCTGGAGTTTCTGAGGTAAAGTGACGCTAAAAACCCATTTCTTATTTATCATTTTTTTATAATTATTCTTTTTTACATGTCTATTATCTAATTTAATGTGCATTATTGTCATGGGTAATTATGTGTAGTAATTTATTAAGGAGTTATCATAGGTTTTTGGGCTCAACCACGGATTGAACCTATTTCAATGTATTCTTATGGGAAAATTTGTTTCAACATCCGAACATTTTATACATCCGAAGTCGGTTGTGGAACGGATTAAATTCGTATGTAGAGGTATCACTGTATTTATATAACCACCGGGTAAGTCTTTTGTTTAAAAAACGGATTTTGAGTGTTGCGAAAAATCTATTTTTGGGTGAGATAGCCATGACGTCCTGATGGAAGGTTCCTTCAGTAGCTTCCTGAGGGTATATATGACTACAGTAGATATTCCCAGAGAATTAAACTAAAGGTTACACAGAATTTTAACTTCTGGCGCGAGTACCCATAAGGTTTCCCTTTAGGATATTGTATAACAGGGGACGTATGCTTGACACGCCACATAGCTATCTGCACCCCACATAACGTTTACGCTTCGAGGGGGAAGTGTGGCAATTATGGGAGGAGCCGTTACAAAACTCCCCTCCTGCGTTACTGTTACGGTACCTAAAGATGTAAACAAACGGCCGCCATCTTGACTGACGTCACATCCGCACGCCTCATTCCTTCCGGCATCTCTGTCGGCCTCCATGATACAATAAGAAAGGGAGGGGCCTGACAGGCCAGAATAGAGAACTTGGGCGGGTCCATCAGGACGTCATGGCTATCTCACCCAAAAATAATTTCTGTTTTATGGGCTCAAGCCAGGACGTCTTGATGGAAGTGTACCAGAGAATTAGTATATCGTGGATTTTTTCCATTTTGGTGGTGCCTTCGACTTCTATACAATATTCCTTTGGTCTGATGACCTTAGAGACCGTGACATCTCCGTTACATGTCACTACCAATGGCATAAACTATGACATGGCTTCCTGCCTCCCTGGCAGGGAAGTCCTATTAGGACGAAAGGAACATCTCAAAGTAACCTGATGAAGAAAACTCACCTGTAGAAGAGGATCTTGTTGATCTCGCAGACAGATGAGGAAAGCGAAGTACTGTACAATACAAAAATATGGTACTCAACTTTCCAGAAGAAGGCGAGGCTGAAGATTGCGACATGATGAAAATTACTTAGCGAGCACTGGGAAAAACACCTAGTCAGAGACGCTACGTAAAAAGGAATGAGGCTCGCGGATGTGACGTCAGTCAAGATGGCAGCCAGCTATTACGGCCGTTTGTTTACATCGTTAGGTTCCGTAACAGTAACGCAGGAGGAGAGTTTTGTAACGGCTCCTCCCATACTTGCCACACTTCCCCCTCGAAGCATAAACGCTATGTGGGGTGCAGATAGCTATGTGGCGTGTCAAGCATACGTCCCCTGTTATTATACGATATCCTAAAGGGAAACCTTATGGGTACTCGCGCCAGAAGTTAGAATTCTGTGAAACCTTTAGTTTAATTCTCTGGGAATATCTACTGTAGTCATATATACCCTTAGGAAGCTACTGAAGGAACCTTCCATCAGGACGTCATGGCTTGAGCCCAAAAATGATATTTTCATAATAAAATAAATTTTTGAGCATACTTACCTGGTGGTTATATAAATTTAATTCCCTCCCTCCTCCCCTCTAGAGACCTATGGGCATGGAAAATCTGAGGAATCATGGCATGGTTCCAAGTACCTCGCGAGAGAGGGCGCTGGTGGTACACCTGGCTACTCAATCTGCGATTGCCGCGAGTTTTGAATTTCTGCTGGACGTCAGGGACTAAAGCTATATTTATATAACCACCGGGCAAGTATGTTAAAAAAGTTATCTTATTATGAAAATATCATTTATGGCCAGTTATAAAAACAAAGATTACTTTAAACTTACAGGCATCACACCTTCCAGTGACTTCTCTAGACTCTTTCTGATGGGGAGCACTTTGTCTTCAGGAACGGTAGTATTTGGACTGTTCAATACCTTAGCAATTACCTGAAAGAAAGATAGAGTTTTTAAACATCTGAACCCGGTAGTTATATATATAGCTTTAGTCCCTGACGTCCCGGCAGAAATTTCGAAACTCGCGGCAATCGCCGATTAGATAGCCAGTTGTACCACCTGTGCGCCCTCTAGTAATGTACCTAGAACCATTCCAGTGATTCCTCAGATCTTCCCTGCCGCTCACGCCGGCAACATCCTTGGATTTTTCACTCGCTGTAACCTGTATAATTGCAGTTATCTTGGTGATGTACAATTATACTATTGGCTTTCGCTCGTTTGTTTTTATTTTTGAGAGAGTTAGTTGGAATATGATCGCTATGTTCGTAGCTTAAAAGGGGTAGGATTAGGAGTTTTTTCCACCTACTGTAAAACTAACGAACCTATTCTTTAAAACATGATGGCGGAAGGAAAACACTCCGCCAACGCTATGACGTCACAATCATATGACGTAAACTACGTACTTCTACGTAGTATGACTTGCATATTCATTTCTTTTTTTCTATGCAGAAAATGAAAAGTGAATTCTACTTGAAAACCAAAAGTATTTAAGTTTTTATAATTAAAAGGAATATTTTATTTTTAAGAAAATATTTGTCCTATTAGTATACTTTCTTTAGATAATCATCGATCTATTTTCAGAGATTAAATAAAAATAGCGTACAGTTAAAGTTACGCTATGTAGTTCTCATGACAATCAACACAGTCACACAAATTACTTTGTATTATTTATTTTTTTTTTTTATATTGGGATTTCTAATATTAATCAGATGACCTATTGCATTCTCATTCGAGCCCTTGGCGGAAGAGTAATATCTCTTGCAGCGGGCAGGTCTAATTATGGTCTTATGTGAATAAATATAAAAAGTGCAATTTTCAGTGCTAAATTAGTGCAGTGTCTGCTATCCCCTGTCATTATCCTTGCCTTAGACCTCTTCCAAGCTCCTCAACCCCTGGGAGAAGGAATGTCGATCGGCGATAGGAAACGAGAGGCTTTAGCTCCCGAGCAGACATCGCTACCTGTTGACGCTTCCCAGGACGCTCGCCTTCGTCATAGGAAAGGTGAGGTAAAAGTGTTTTCGTCATCTTCGGATGACGCAGCGCCCAGATGGGGCTGGCGTCAAACTTCCAGACCTCTGAAGAGGAAGATAGACACTGTCTATCAGTGTCCTATCATGACACCGCAAGGTCCTGGTGGTAGTTTTTGGAGCAGTCCTGAGTTTTTCATTCTACCGAAGAAAGCTCTCCTGCCAAACGTCCTTTAAGGACATCGGCAACTGTCAAGATACGTCCAACTCACCCAGTTGCAGGACAGTTGTCTGTGCCTGGCATGGCCTCGGTTCATGCTCCTCCTCCACCGTCAGACTGGTTATCGTCCTCTGGACGCTCTACGCATTCTTTAAACGGCACAGAAAGCGAGCTTGTGGTAGACGTGACGTCTCCTGTACCACAACAAGTTGACCCTAAATTTAATATGCTGCAAGATATGCAACAGAAACTCTTTGCTCATGCAAGTTTATCAGCCTGCGGACAACAAGAGAGTAGCATGCCTGGACCCTGAGCGTCAGGAAGCTTCACACCTGGACGCCAAGCGTCGTAAGGCTACTAGTCGAGATGTTCTTGACGACGAACGTCTTTACAACTTCCCCGTTAAATGTCGTGTTTCAGCCGCTTTAACTCAAAGGAGTCAAGCAACCAGACGTGACGTCGAGCATTCAGCAGAGCGTGACGTCGAGCGTCTAGCAAGACGTGACGTCGAGCATCCAGCAGGATGTGACGTTGACCGGCAAGCAGCTAGACGTGATGTCGAGCGTCAAGCGGGACGTGACGTCGAGCGTCAAGCGGGACGTGACGTCGAGCGTCAAGCGGGACGCGACGTAGAGCATCAAACAGCTCTTGACATGGACGTGCACGCATTTCCACCGTTCAATATTCATTACAAAGTGATGCAAAAGTTTGTGTCACACGAAGGGACCAGATTGACTCTAGTGGCCCACTTTTGGCCCTAAGAGAGTGATTCACAGAGGTACTGGAATGGATGGTGGACACTCCAAGAAGCCTTCCATTAAGAGTAGATCTACTCAAACAACCCCACTTGGAAAGGTACCATCTAAATCTCCAAGCTCTTCATCTAACAGTCTTCAGATTATCAAAAAACTCACAAGAGCTAGAGGTTTTTCGAAGGAGGCAGCTAGGGCTATTGCAAGAGCAAGGAGGACTTCTACCATCAAGATTTACCAATCCAAGTGGGAGGTTTTTAGAGAGTGGTGCACGGTCAACTCTTTTGCCTCGTCCAGTACCTCTATAACTCAGATTGCTGACTTCTTGTTGTATCTTCGAAGGAAACGCAATTTTTTCCATCCTCTACCATCAAGGGATACAAGAGTATGTTAGCAACCATATTCAGGCACAGAAACTTGGACCTTTCTAATGTTAAAGACCTACAGGAACTTCTCAAATCATTTTAAACATCATAGCAACAGCACCAGGATTCACCAGCTTGGAATCTGGATTTAGTCCTGAAGTTCATTATGAGTGACAGGTTTGAGACCTTGCATTCAGTTCATTTAAGGATCTCACAATGAAGACTCTATTTTTGGTCAGTCTGGCGACAGCTAAAAGAGTCAGTGAGATTCATGCTTTTAGCTAAAACGTTGGTTTTCGAGATAACAAAGCTATCTGCTCATTGCAGTTAAGCTTTCTCACCAAGAACGAACGCCCTTCTCAACCTTGGCCCAAGGCTTTTGAGATTCAGAACCTTTCGGATGTGGTTGGCGAGGAGTTGGAGAGGGTCCTGTGCCCAGTAAGAGCCCTGAAGTTCTACCCGGACTGAACAAAAGAGTTGCGAGGCAAGTCGGAAGCTCTTTGGTGCTCGGTCTAGAAGCCCTTGTTACAGATGTCGAAGAATGCACTTTCATTCTTCATCAGGCTCTTAATAAGAGAGGCTCATACACATTGCAGTGAGGCAGACCTCAAGCTTTTAAAAGTCAAGACGTATGAAGTTAGAGCTGTAGCAACTTCGGTGGCCTTCAAGCAGAATAGATAGTTGCAGAGCATTATGGACACAACCATTTGGAGGAGTAAATCTGTGTTCGCTTCACATTATTTGAAGCGTGTCCAGACTCTTTATGAGGACTGCTTCACTCTGGGAACATTTGTAACAGGTAGTGCACTAGTGGGGGAAGGATCCACCACTACATTCCCATAATCGTAATACCCTTTTCTTCTCTTGGAACTTTTGTTTTTTTATGGTTGTTCGTGGAGATTGCGACAGTCTTCCACAATCATTGATTTTAGTCAGGTGGTCAATTTGTTCCTTGAGAGTGCCCAGAACAAGGGTATTGGAGAAGGTCCTGTCACATAGAGGTTTTTAGACCGGTTTGACAGCTCCTAGAGGTCTTCAGCGCCCTGGGTGGATCGCTGGATCTCATAGGGAAAGCGGACATAATGAAAGAATTCATTGAAGTCAGCTTCCTTATCAGGTACGAATCCTTAAGCTTGTTTATTAACTCTTGAATAAAATTCCAACAATGTAGGCTGTCTTTGACCGTCCACCAAGGGAGTCAATCAGCTATATATATAACTACCGGGTAAGTCAGATGTTTAAAATTATTTTCATAATAAAATAAATTTTTGAACATACTTACCCGGTAGTTATATATAATTTACTGTAATTCCCCCCCTCCTCCCCTCTAGAGACCTATGGGCATGGAAGATCTGAGGAATCACTGGAATGGTTCTAGGTACCTTACTAGAGGGCGCACAGGTGGTACACCTGGCTATTTAATCGGCGATTGCCGCAAGTTTTGAAATTTCTGCCGGGACGTCAGGGACTAAAGCTATATATATAAATACCGGGTAAGTATGTTGAAAAATTTATTTTATTATGAAAATATAATTTTTATTAGGCATAATTACAAAAGACCTTAATTTCAATTGAGTTTTATACTTATCATTAGTTATTCAAAATTTATTTACTAGGAAAAATCTAAAAGGCAATTAAATATTACTAAAGTAATAATAAGAGTACAGTACTTAACATATGAATTTATAATGAAAGACAAACTTATGAAAAATACACAAACTCTTTATGTAGCTGATCCATTACCTCGGAAACCACCTCAGGAGAAGGAAAAGGTGAAGAGTGCATTTCCATATCTAGCGTTAGTGGCGATGACTGTCCTAAATCACAATCATCCTGAAAAAAATGTTTGACTTTAAAACACACACACACAAAGGATCACATGACTAAATCCCATACATATACCAAGGCACTTTCCCCCAATTTTTGGGGGGTAGCCGACATCAACAAATGAAACAAAACAAAAAAGGGGACCTCTACTCTCTACGTTCCTCCAGCCAAACAAGGGACTCAACCGAGTTCAGCTGGTACTGCTAGGGTGCCACAGCCCACCCTCCCACATTATCCACCACAAATGAAGCTTCATAATGTACAGTAATTCTTGCATAGCCTTCAAAATTTATATTTTTGGATTTCGATGGTATAAAATGCACTACTGTAATGATAACCCTTAAAATAATGGAAGAATTCCTGAATCATAAAATACATGATACTGACATAATTTATATCTAAAGCTAGTAAACATGAATCAAAAGGCCCATCAACTATAAGAATGTAGTGCATACCCAAATGTTAACCCTCTTACCCCCAGGCTATTTGGAAATTTCCAACCCTTAACCCCCAGGGGTTAATTTTTTTCAAGCACATTTTGTTGTATATATTTTTTTAAATTGCTCTAACAGCCTTAATTTTCGTCATAGAGAGGTCAGGTTGGTCTCATTCTCTTGGAAAATGCCTGAAGTTTCTCAAAAAATTATCAAAAATATGCAAAAAAAGAAAAAAAATTTAAAGGGCAGTTTCTTGCAAGGACGTACCGGTACGTCCATGGGGGTAAAGGGATGAGTTTTGTGAAACGTACCAGTACGTCCTTTGGGGGTAAAAGGGTTAAGACATCCTAGCACTGTTAACAATAAATGATGACTTAGTCTTTAAACCCATCTTGTTTACTGTATGTAAATGCCTACCATAAGAACTGTTACATAATAAATTCACCCTTTACAAAATATTCGCTCGAAGGATATAACATCGTAGAATTTGTTATCAATATCGTGTTCATTTCCAATAAGAAACTGAAAACCCCCCAAAAAAGAATAAAGCAGACTTAACCCAAGACTCAACACTAAGAAAAATTCTCAATAGTTTTGGTAACTGTGATGCAGTTCCGGTAGGCCCTCCTGCTTCCTCCGGTGCCTTGGATGACCACGGAGGTAGCAGCAGTAGGGGATTCAGCATTATGAAGCTTCATCTGTGGTGGATAATGTGGGAGGGTGGCCTGTGCCACCCTAGCCGAACTCGGTTGAGTCCCTTGTTAGGCTGGGAGGAACATAGAGAGGAGAGGTCCCCTTTTTTGTTTCATTTGTTTGATGTCGGCTACCCCCCCCAAATTGGGGGAAGTGCCTTGGTATATGTATGTATAAATACAAGAACCAAAAAGTCTGCACTATACAGTACTGTATAAGTTTTCTATAGGAATCTTACCTGCATAGAATTGGGGCTTTCAGGCAACATGTACTGGCTGAAATTGATGTTGCACATTCCATCCATGCTACTCATACCATTCTGTACAATAAAAAATATACAGTATATAATTATTATTAAATATTACAGCAAAAGTTAATATATATAAAAAGAATGTGACTTTCTCAGCCATGCGACTATGTCGATGAAAAGCTACGGTCACAAAGTTCCCCCCGTTTTTTAAGTCTAAGGGGATGATCTGAGGCTTCATTGGTTTTCAACAAATAAAGTACTCTTTCCTTCCATTCAAATCACTATATTAGCTGTAGTACAGTCTTTGACAAATCATTAATCTTATACATCTTTGTTGACTCAAAAATATTTTTAGAAATTTCATATTTTGATTAAATACACATTTTATACATTAAAAATGGAAATGGGTAACATGAAGGATTTTTCAACAATCCATAAATTTTCTATAAAATAAAATAAAATTTAATATTTCAATAACACAAACAACAACGATATCGAAAGTACAAAGCATAAATGAATTATTTTAGTCGGAATTACTTCTTCTAGGGTGACATAAGCGAGAGATGAGGATTGGTATAGTTTACCAAAGTTCTACCTGACATGTGTTGATCCTATCCTTGTGGTTCCCTTCAGAAAAAATAGTTTTGAACTAAAGATACCAGCCTCTCTTAATATATTATGTTCATTTACATAATTCTAGTTAATGTAAATAACAATCTCAACATAATTTTGGTTAATGGAAATAATGAGGTCAAGAAAATTAAAAACAAATTTCAATAGTAATCTGGGATATCTTATAATTTCAATGTCTTTGCCAATTAACGTGAAATTTGGGAGAGATATTTGACGACCACTGTATAAAAAAATGTGACAACTCGTGTAAAGATTGGCAAACTTCAGCACACTCTAGCAAAGGACCAAATCTCTAGCTATAAAACTCTTGTAAAAGATCAAATTTGTAACTTGTAAATGCTAGTATAGGAACAAACAAACTCTCATAAAGGATTAAATCTGTAACAAGCAGGCTAGTGAAAAAATCACATTTGTTATAGGCAAACTCAAAAGTCTGTAACAAGCCGTACTATAGTGAAGGGTTAAATATGTAAAAACTAATGTTTGCAAAGGATCAGATATTTAACAGGTAAACACTTGTAAAGGATCAAATCTGTAACCAGCTGACGGTAGTAAAAAGATCAAATCTGTTACTAACAAACTAAAGTAAATGATCAAATCTGCAACCAGCAAATTCTAGTAAAGGATCAAATCTGTAACAAGCAAACCAAAGTAAAGGGTCAAATATGTAACCAGCAAACTCTAGTAAAAGATCAAATCTGTAACCAGAAACTACAGTAAAAATATCAAAGCCGTAAACTACATTAAGGATAAAATTAGCTACTAGCAAACTGGTAAAGGATCAAATCTGTAACAAGCAAACTCAAGTAAATGACCAAAACTGTAACCAGCACCCACTACTATAGTCAATTCTTTTTAGTGAGGCAGATTTGCACTGACTTGCAGGGGTGCCTTTTTAGCTCGGAAAAGTTTCCTGATCGCTGATTGGTTAGAATTTTCTTGTCCAACAACCAATCAGCGATCAGGAACCTTTTCCGAGCTAAAAGGGCACCGCCGCGAGTCGATGCAAATCTGCCTTGCTAAAAAAATTGACTATAGTCAAAGATCAAATTAGTACCCAGTAAACTTTATTAAAGGATCAAATCTGGATCAATGAACAGTGACATCAAAGACTAATAATTATCAAAATCTTGAGTTCATGCTTGGATTAATATCAAAAGTTTATTTGATTACATACATGAAGTAATCCAGGAGCTAGTTGGCATGAGAGAGAAGTATGGTACATTAAAAAATAAAGTAATTAAGGACATACACTAAAAAATCCTGATGTTTATTAAAACCTAATATTTGAATGATGATTTTGTATTTTCAACAATATATTAATATGAAACCTTTGAAATCAAAGTAAAAATTCAAGCTCTAAACACAATAAAAATTTTAATTGTATTGTAGTATATTACAGTATATGTTTAAAAAATCAATATCCACAAGATCACTGAACAAGCTTTAAATTTTATGAACAAAAACTATCAATACACGACACACTTTTGAATTTCAGTGGCAATAAGAAGGCAAACTTCAAAATATTTAACACGGTATTCCCCAATGGGCTGAGTGAACTATGGCTTTTATATAGATTAGGTCTTTGGAAAACAGTACTCACCATAGGGCTGAGTAAACTGGGCTCATTGTATCCCGACATAGGCGACACTGCCATCCCCATGTATGTGGGTGACATGGCGTACTGGGGGCTCATGGTCTGCAAAACATACAACATTTGATTATTGAAATTTAGAATATTATTTGTGCAAAATTCTTTGATATTTTATCGTAAAATATCAAATTTTGACATTATTAACCCTTTTACCCCCAAAGGCCGTACTGGTACGTTTCACAAAACTCATCCCTTTACCCCCATGGACGTACCGGTACGTCCTTGCAAAAAAATGCTATTTAAAATTTTTCTTGCATATTTTTGATGATTTTTTGAGAAAATTCAGGCATTTTCCAAGAGAATAAGACCAACCTGACCTCTCCATGACAAAAATTAAGGCTGTTAGAGCAATTTTTAAAAAAATATACTGCAAAATATGCTTGAAAAAAAAAAATAACCCCTGGGGGTTAAGGGTTGGAAATTTCCAAATACCCTGGGGGTAAAAGGGTTAATCATAGTTACAATCTCGTAAGAAGATTTTTTGAGAAAATTCAGGCATTTTCCAAGAGAATGAGACCAACCTGATCTCTCTATGACAAAAATTAAGGCTATTAGAGCAATTTAAAAAAAAAATATATTGCAAAATATGCTTGAAAAAAAAAAAATAACCCCTGCAAATTTCCAAATAGCCTGGAGGTAAAAGGGTTAACAAACGATAACAAGTGAAAATGAACAATACCTGAGAAAAGGGCCCTGTCGGTACGCTTGGCACATCACCACAAGAAAATTCAAATTCCTGTAGATATGGGTATGGATACTGCTGGTCACTCTGGGATATTTTGTAACAAACCATTAGTGTTTTTGAATAAATGAGACAAATGCTATTGTTATATTTGAAACCAATAGTTGCTAGACAAGCAATGACTAGTGTTGCTAGACAAGCAATGACTAGTATTAGAAAATTACATATTTCTTAAAATTTTCGAAAAGTATAAGAAATTGACATTTACCAAACCTGATAATGACCCATTGAAAATTTTTTAGTTACTAGTATTAAAAATTATATTAAGATGAGATATGAGCATTACAAGTTTTGAAAAACATAGAGTAATTACTTAGTATTATTTTGTTTTGAAATACACCTCTATAGAATTCAAAATAAAAATTACAGTAACCATTACATTAAACCATGTTACATTAAATCAGAACACTAAAGTTTTTATGTAATTAGGTGCATAGATATAAAAGCTTTTACCAAACAATGAAGGAAAATATAAAACTTATATCTTTGTAAGTGAAATCTCAGCATTGTATACAATTTATAGGGATATAAAATAACTTCATACACTTACCGTTCCGGCGCCTAAGCCCCTTGGCAATAACTTTTTGCCTGTCGGTGCAGCTTCCTCGGGAGGGCTGTCGCCAGAGGACTTCTTTTCCAGAGCATTCTTTGTACTTTTCTTCTCTTCCTTCCCTTCTGGTTTTCCATCATCCTTCTTTTCTTTTTTGTCGGTTGTGTCTTCAACATATGCTTTTCCATCATCAACAGCTTCATCTGAGGACTATATAAAGAAAGATGATCTTTCTTGCAAATAACTTTAAAACAAAAACTTCAAATATTGTCACCTTCATAAACTAACTGCCTAAGTCATTTTCTCCACTTGTTGGGACATAAAAAAAAAAAAACCTTCTCATTTCCTAATTCTTTATATCATTGTATTGAGTTTCAATTCACAAATTCTTAACAGAAGAATTTGCGAATTAGAATTGGTTAATTGAAGCTCAACACAATGATATAAAGAATTAGGAAATGAGAAGGTTTTTTTTTATTTCCCAACAAGTGGAGAAAATGACTTAGGCAATTAGTTTATGAGGGTGACGATATACAAAAGAAGAAACTGAGAAACTTTTGAAAAGAAAGTAACAACGGTTTTGGTTTAAAGTACAACCTTTAAAAGCATTCCAACCTATCAAATACTGTTTAACCCTTCCTATACTATAAGTAAGGTCTCATCTTACTGTCATCTATTCCAAACAAAGATTACTACAGTATACTAGAGCTACAGTATTTATAATAGCGTCTTTGAATCGCTTTCTTGTTGGTATCTATTCCTTTATCAAAAATATACTTATTTTTTTAACTTTAGTCTTTATTTTCATTGTTTTTAAATTTGTGAATAAACAATGAAAGTATTACAAAGAATTCTTACAGGAAAACAGAAACATTAATGTCGCCACATACATATTTACTGCAAACGTTTTGACATTTCAAATATCATCAGTGTTACCTAAAGTGAAGATAAAAGAAACAATACAATTTCATACTAAAAATCACAAAATAAGTAAAGAATTATTAAAAAATACAAATTGATTAAAAAATCAGTCTGTTATGAAAAGGGGACAGCAGAGATATTACAATTGAGGTCAGGCCTACAATATTTTATGAGAAGAGATTCTAAAATTCTTGTGTCACCTACAGAAGAACAAGAGTCGACTATCATAAAATACTTGTGACGTAAAATGAACTTGCATAATTCCGAGTGTTATCTAACAACTGAGTGAGGTGAATTAATTCATAAGTGGCTACTTTCCTCTTGGTAAGAGTAGAAGAGACTCTTTAGCTATGGTAAGCAGCTCTTCTAGGAGAAAGACACTCCAAAATCAAACCATTGTTCTCTAGTCTTGGGTAGTGCCATAGCCTCTGTACCATGGTCTTCCACTGTCTTAGCTTAGAGTTCTCTTGCTTGATGGTACACTAAGGCACACTATTCTATCTAATTTCTCTTCCTTGTGTTTTGTTAAAGTTTTTATAGTTTATATAAGAAATATTTATTTTAATGTTGTTACTGTTCTTAAAATATTTTATTTTTCCTAGTTTCCTTTCCTCACTGGGCTATTTTCCCTGTTGGGGCCCCTGGGCTTGTAGCATCCTGCTTTTCCAACTAGGGTTGTAGCTTAGCAAATAATAATAATAATAATCAAGAAGACCCTACCTTCTCCCATCCTAAAGAGACACAAGCACTCAATTCTTTATATAGGAAAAAGAGAGACTTGGTTAAGGCCAACTCAATCGAAAACTAATAACCTTAGAAGACTAACCTCTTCCTCTAACTATCAAGTAGATAGTCAACCACTTCAACGAATAAGAGTTGAAACCCTTGGGTAGGAAAAGATGACTGGATATTTCAAGTAAGTTCACATCGAGTAGCCTTCCCCTCCCTACTAAACCTATGTCATAATACAGTAGATATGGGAAGGAGGTGTCTCCAATCCCAAAGAGGGAATATTTTCTGCAAATGCCTTCCCCCCACACTTAAACAACCTAAGTCTTGGAGGAGGGGACAGGTCATCACCTCTCAGACTGTGTTTGTACTGTACATTCAAACCCAACATAGGTAAAGTTTAAATACAACAAAAATAAGATAATGAAAATATATTATGTGGGTTACTGTACAGTATTCACTTATCCATTTATATCTTAGTTCCCAAGTTATCTATTATGTTTTGCATATTAGCAAGAAGGGGTTCATTTTGCACTTGTTGGAAAATTTGTAACGTTACTCCATTAGGCAAATGTGTTTGTGGTAGCTGTAGATGTTGATTACCAACCAATTTCCTTAACTCCCATATTAACTAAAATTTTCAAGTGTCTTTTGGCAGAATGATTTAATAGATACAGTGTGCTAAACTGTTCCCTAGTTTGTACTTTGGAAAAGGCCTTGGAACATGTTATGCCTTCTTACAATTTCCAAAGCTGTACAGAAATTCACTGATTCTGGTCCGGAAGTTCATATGATTGGCCTTGATTTTGGTGCTGCCGTTGATCATATTAATCCTAAGGCCCTTGCTTTCAAAGTCAAACAGATAGGAGTAGGTGGGTCTTTTCTTAGCATCATTATTAAAGTTTTAAGTAATAAATTACAAGTAGTTGTTGATGGTCACCATAGTGACTATATGAATGTAATAGCTGATGTTCCTCAGGGTAGTTTTTTTGGCCCATTACTTTTCATACTATATACTGTATGTGCAATATTTGGTTGGCCTAGAAAACTAGCCTATTGCATATGCAGATGATGCTACTCTCTAGCCCACTATTTCTCTACATTCTCTCTAATTCAGCAATGAAATTCACCTAGTAAATAAACTTTTTAAAAAATTAATGTAGTAAAAAAATCTTTTGTGATTATAAAATAACACCGAGACAAACGAAAAATAGACTGGTTCAAATTCCAAAAAGTAAAAAAGTCTTTTGTAATTATAAAATAACATCGAGACAAAAGAGAAATAGACAAGTTTAATTTCAAATAGTAAACAAATCTTTAGTAATTATAAAATAACACTGAGACAAACGAGAAATAAACGGGTTTAATTTCATATAATGACATTGTTTTGTCTTGTCCACATGCAGTTTGCATTACTTTGTTCGTCCTTTTTATTTGCTTTGATAATACAAGGACTAGTTTACTTTTCCTATTATTATCAACATTGCTCAATTACATTTAGTATGGTGTTTTTATGAGAAAGGAAAAGATTTTTCACCAATTACATTTGGTACGGTGTTTTTATGAGAAAGGAAAAGTTTTTTTCACTTGTTCTCTACAAAAGAAATTTTGTGAGTCATTGTATTTTATTTGGGAACATTTGACAAGATGGCTCATTTACGGTTCAAAATCAATACAGCTATACTGTATATTATACATCATGTTT
The DNA here is from genome assembly GCF_036898095.1 of Palaemon carinicauda. NCBI lineage: Eukaryota > Metazoa > Arthropoda > Malacostraca > Decapoda > Palaemonidae > Palaemon > Palaemon carinicauda. Next base: position 3,149,950 of record NC_090760.1, on the reverse strand, counting down.
AATGTTGTACTGTATAATTAATTATTAATTCAAATTAAATGCAAATATACAGCATTTACTTTTTAAATAAAGTATATGGAAAGCTTATTCAATTAACCCTTTTACCCCCAGGCTATTTGGAACTTTTCAACCATTAACCCCCAAGGCGCTTTTTTTTTTTTTTCAAGCACATTTTGCAATATATATTTTTTAAATTGCTCTAACAGCCTTATTTTCAATATTAATCTTACCCGATGATCATGTAGTTGTCAACTCCGTTGCCCGACAGAAATCTACGGTCGGGATACGCCAGCGATCGCTATACAGGTGGGGGTGTACTCACCAGCGCCATCTGTGGTCAGGTACTCAAGTACTTCTTGTCAACAAGACCTCAATTTTTCCTCTGTCGTGCCACCGGCAAGACCTACATGGATACGCTGTTGATTTTGGAGTCTTTTGTTCACGATTTGGTGAAGTATTTGCTCTGAAATTTAGCCTTCGCTGTACAGGAAGCTTTATCCTTAGCTTAGCAAGCTTTTGGAATTAATTTGATTCATTGGTTAACGATCTTTGCTTTACTTTGGAATTCCCCCTTGACTACTTCTAAAATTCAAGATGTCTGACCATTCCCAAGTTCCTAAATACAGGCGATGTAGTGTTAGGACTTGTAATAGGCGTCTTCCGAAGGCCTCTGTTGATCCTCACACCGTATGTTCCAATTGTAGGGGAAAATCCTGTCAATTGGAAGATCGATGTGGGGAATGTGCTGGGCTTTCGGAATTCGATTTTAATGAATTCCTCAGATATACACGTAGGTTAGAGAAGGAGAGAGATAGGAGGAGTTCTTCTCGCTCTGTGGATTTTTCCTCTCCCCATGCCCCTCAACCTTTTCCTTCCCCTGTGGTGGTGACTCCCGAACCTGCTACGAGTGCTCAGCCTGCAATGGCTGATATGTTGCGTGCCATTCAGGCTCTCGGTGATAAAGTGGAGTCGTTGGTTAGTGACCGCAATCAGCTCTTGGCAGATGTCAGAGAGCTGAAAGCGAAGAGTGCAGTGGGAAGTGTTAGTGCTAGTGCTGTGCATAGTGTCAGTGTCAGTGTTGCGCATGAGGATACATCTGTGCGTGCCAGTCGTCCTCCCAGTCCGGGACCTCTTGCAAGCTCCCAAGCCCAGGGGAGAAGCAATGTCGAAGGACCAAAGGGTTCGGCAGGCCTTGATCGGCGCACGGATGTATCCTCAGTGGTTGCGGACGCATCTGCTAAGGATCGTCCCTTCCACTCCCAGACGAATGAGCCCTTACATTCCTCGTCTGTGGAAGAGGTTTCCAGGAGGAAACGGTGGACCAGGGTCTCACGACCTCTCAAACGTAAGGTCCCTTCCGAGCTAGTCCAACGGCCCAGGTGTAGCCACTGGGTCAGTTCGGACTCGCCGCAGTCATCTGATGACTGCACACCTCCCAAGAGAGGTAGAGTGGTCCCTCAACAGGCCTCTGCTCCGTCTGTTGTTGCCCCAACCACAGTAGACCCTAAGTGGTCCATGCTGCAGACTATGCAGTCTCAGCTTGCGGCTTTTATGCAGGAGTATCATGCAGAGAAGGTTAACACCTCTCCTGTTATTCTACAACCTGCAGAGGTTGTGCGCTCTGCAGATACTGCGGCTGCCTGCTCCCACTCCCTACCTGTGAGAGCTCCTCCACCGATGCGCAGTCCTCACTGCCAGACGCATGTTCTTGCTGCACCATCTGCTAACATGCGTGAGCTGCCGCATCAGGAGTTGCCGGGTTCCAGCACTATGCGGCATTCTCCTCAGCCCATGCAGCATGCTCTGCAGACCTTACAGCATGCTCCGCATACCATGCAGCATGAGCCGCATACCATGCAGCATGAGCCGCATACCATGCAGCATGAGCCGCATGCCTTACAGCATGCTCTGCATACCACACCGCATGCTCCTCAGCCCACCGCAGACCCTCCCACACACCGACCCTCTGCTTTTATTGTTGCCAGCTCACAGTCTGTCCAGCAGAGGCATGATGATGGATCCGCAGGTACGCATGCACCCGTTCTGCAGGATTCAGCCGTTCAGCTTGCTGCTCTGCCTTTGCCACTTACTACTCAACTGTCGGATGAGGAGGTTTCGGAGGATGAAGCTGCTCATCTGGATGATCCTCACTCTGATGTTGAAGGACGCAAGTCTTCGCCACCCTCCTTAGACTTTCGCAAAGTCCTTGCTTTGTTCAGAGAATTGTACCCTGAACACTTTGTGTCTGCAACCCCTCGTTCTCCTCCCTCCGAGTTTGCTCTGGGCATGCAGTCTACTGCGCCTGCCTTCACCAAGCTTGTTCTCGCCAGATCATCAAGGAGAGCTTTGAGGATTATGGGGGATTGGTTGCATTCCAAGAAGCAACTGGGAAGGACCTCTTTTGTGTTTCCTCCTCCCAAGCTGGCTTCTAAGTCGAGCGTCTGGTATGCCACGGGAGAGGAACCTGGCTTGGGGGTTCCTGCCTCTGCCCAGGCCGACTTCTCAAGTCTGGTTGACTCTCCCCGCAGGTTGGCTATGAGACGTTCGAAGATCTGCTGGTCCTTTTCAGATCTTGATCATATGTTGAAGGGAGTCTTTCGTGCCTTCGAGATATTCAACTTCCTCGATTGGTGTTTGGGAGCCTTAAGCAGGAAGACTGCCCCTTCTGACAAGGACTCGGCCATGCTGATCATGTCCAGCATGGACAAGGCAATACGGGATGGGTCTGGCGAGCTTGCGGCTTCTTATGTATCAGGGGTCCTCAAGAAGAGAGAACATCTGTGCTCCTTCTTATCTGCTGGTATCACCCCTTGCCAGAAGTCAGAGTTGCTGTTTGCTCCTCTCTCCAAGTGTCTGTTTCCGGAGGAGTTAATTAAGGGGATGGCTGCCTCTCTTATCCAGAAGGATACGCATGACCTCATGGCTTCTTCTGCACGTAAGGCTAAAACCTTACCTTCCGTGCCTAGACCCGTCCGCCCCTTAGCAGTTGATACACCTGCTTCTAGGTTCATCCCGCCCTTTCGTGGCAGAACCTCCAGCAGCGGAGGTACCCGTGCAGACAGTCACCGTGGCAAGTCCAAGAAGGGTTCCAAGTCCGCAAGAGGCAAGTTTTGACTGCCTTCCTCTCCAGACAGCTGTAGGAGCCAGACTCAAGACCTTCTGGCAAGCTTGGGAGAGCAGAGGTGCAGACGCTCAGTCTGTGAAGTGGCTGAAGGAGGGATACAGAATTCCGTTCTGCCTCAATCCCCCTCTAAGTACATCTCCCATCAACCTCTCTCCCAACTACAAGGAGAAGGACAAGAGGCTAGCGTTGCAACAAGAGGTGTCGCTCTTGCTACAAAAGGAGGCAGTGGTCTTAGTCCGGGACCATCAATCCCCGGGCTTTTACAACCGTCTCTTCCTGGTAGCCAAGAAGACAGGAGGTTGGAGACCGGTGCTGGACGTCAGTGCGCTCAATGCTTATGTCACCAAGCAGACGTTCACGATGGAGACGACGAAGTCGGTCCTAGCAGCGGTCAGGCAGGAGGACTGGATGGTCTCGTTAGACCTGAAAGACGCATACTTTCACGTCCCCATCCATCCAGACTCCCAACCTTTCCTGAGATTCGTCTTTGGAAAGGTTGTGTACCAGTTCCAAGCCCTGTGCTTTGGCCTAAGCACGGCACCTCTTGTGTTTACGCGACTGATGAGGAATATTGCGAAATTCCTTCACTTGGCAGACATCAGAGCCTCCCTCTATTTAGACGACTGGCTTTCAAGAGCTCCCACAAGTCGTCGCTGTCTGGAGAATCTCAGATGGACTATGGATCTGACCAAGGAACTGGGCCTCCTGGTCAATTTAGAGAAGTCCCAGCTCGTCCCATCCCAGACCATTGTTTACCTGGGTATGGAGATTCAGAGTCGAGCTTTTCGGGCTTTTCCGTCGGCCCCAAGGATCAACCAAGCCCTAGAGTGCATCCTGAGCATGCTGAGAAGGAACCGATGCTCAGTAAGGCAGTGGATGAGTCTAACAGGGACACTTTCATCGCTGGCCCTGTTCATCGAGTTAGGGAGACTCCACCTCCGCCCCCTTCAGTATCATCTGGCTGCTCACTGGATCAAGGACATGACGCTAGAGACGGTCTCAATTCCTGTTTCCAAAGAGATGAGGTCTACTCTAACGTGGTGGAAGAACAGCATTCTTCTCAAGGAAGGTCTTTCGTTGGCTGTTCAGACCCCCGACCACCGTCTCTTCTCGGACGCATCAGACTCGGGCTGGGGTGCGACATTGGACGGACAGAAATGCTCGGGAACATGGAATCAGGAGCAAAGGACACTTCACATCAATTGCAAGGAGTTGTTGGCGGTTCATCTGGCCTTAATGAACTTCAAGTCCCTCCAGCTAAACAAGGTGGTGGAGGTGAACTCCGACAACACCACAGCCTTGGCTTACATCTCCAAGCAGGGGGGGACTCATTCGAGGAAGTTGTTCGAGATCGCAAGGGACCTCCTCATTTGGTCAAAAGATCGAAGGCTCACGCTGGTAACGAGGTTCATTCAGGGCGATATGAATGTCATGGCAGATCGCCTCAGCCGGAAGGGTCAGGTCATCCCCACAGAGTGGACCCTTCACAAGAATGTTTGCAGCAGACTTTGGTCCCTGTGGGGTCAGCCAACCATAGATCTGTTCGCTACCTCGATGACCAAGAGGCTCCCATTGTATTGTTCTCCGATTCCAGACCCGGCAGCAGTTCACGTGGATGCCTTTCTGCTGGATTGGTACCATCTCGACCTGTATGCATTCCCGCCGTTCAAGATTGTCAACAGGGTACTTCAGAAATTCGCCTCTCACAAAGGGACACGGCTGACGTTGGTTGCTCCCCTCTGGCCCGCGAGAGAATGGTTCACAGAGGTACTGCAATGGCTGGTCGACGTTCCCAGGACTCTCCCTCTAAGAGTGGACCTTCTGCGTCAACCTCACGTAAAGAAGGTACACCCAAACCTCCACGCTCTTCGTCTGACTGCCTTCAGACTATCGAAAGACTCTCAAGAGCTAGAGGCTTTTCGAAGGAGGCAGCCAGAGCGATTGCCAGAGCAAGGAGGACATCCACTCTCAGAGTCTATCAATCTAAATGGGAAGTCTTCCGAAGCTGGTGCAAGGCCAATGCAGTTTCCTCAACCAGTACCACTGTAACCCAGATTGCTGACTTCCTGTTACATCTAAGGAACGTTAGATCCCTATCAGCTCCTACGATCAAGGGTTACAGAAGTATGTTGGCAGCGGTTTTCCGCCACAGAGGCTTGGATCTTTCCTCCAACAAAGATCTACAGGACATCCTTAGGTCTTTTGAGACCTCTAAGGAACGTCGGTTGTCCACTCCAGGCTGGAATCTAGACGTGGTCCTAAGGTTCCTGATGTCATCTAGATTTGAACCGCTCCAATCAGCCTCTTTCAAGGACCTCACATTAAAAACTCTTTTCCTCGTATGCCTAGCAACAGCTAAAAGAGTAAGTGAGATCCACGCCTTCAGCAGGAACATAGGTTTCACATCGGAAACGGCTACATGTTCCTTGCAGCTTGGTTTTTTGGCTAAAAACGAGCTTCCTTCACGTCCTTGGCCTAAATCGTTCGAGATCCCTAGCCTATCCAACTTGGTGGGTAACGAGCTGGAGAGAGTACTTTGCCCAGTCAAGAGCTCTTAGGTACTATCTAAAAAGGTCAAAACCCTTACGAGGACAATCAGAAGCCTTATGGTGTGCTGTTAAGAAGCCTTCGCTACCAATGTCTAAGAACGCAGTTTCTTACTACATCAGGCTTCTGATTAGAGAAGCTCATTCTCATATGAAGGAAGAAGACCTTGCTTTGCTGAAGGTAAGGACACATGAAGTGAGAGCTGTGGCTACTTCTGTGGCCTTCAAACAGAACCGTTCTCTGCAGAGTGTTATGGATGCAACCTATTGGAGAAGCAAGTCAGTGTTCGCATCATTCTATCTCAAAGATGTCCAGTCTCTTTACGAGAACTGCTACACCCTGGGACCATTCGTAGCAGCGAGTGCAGTAGTAGGTGAGGGCTCAGCCACTACATTCCCATAATCCCATAACCTTTTTAACCTTTCTCTTGAATACTTTTATTGTTGTTTTTGGGTTGTACGGTCGGCTAAGAAGCCTTCCGCATCCTGGTTGATTTGGCGGGTGGTCAATTCTTTCTTGAGAAGCGCCTAGGTTAGAGGTTGTGATGAGGTCCTTTAGTATGGGTTGCAGCCCTTTATACTTCAGCACCTAAGAGTCGTTCAGCATCCTAAGAGGACCGCTACGCTCAGTAAGGAAGACGTACTTATTAAAGGCAGAGTAATGGTTCAAGTCGACTTCCTTACCAGGTACTTATTTATTTTATATTGTTATTTTGAATAACTAATAAAAATGAAATACGGGATACTTAGCTTCTTTGTTAACATGTATACTGGTCTCCACCCACCACCCTGGGTGTGAATCAGCTACATGATCATCGGGTAAGATTAATATTGAAAAATGTTATTTTCATTAGTAAAATAAATTTTTGAATATACTTACCCGATGATCATGATTTAAAGGACCCGCCCTTCCTCCCCATAGAGAACCAGTGGACCGAGGAGAAAATTGAGGTCTTGTTGACAAGAAGTACTTGAGTACCTGACCACAGATGGCGCTGGTGAGTACACCCCCACCTGTATAGCAATCGCTGGCGTATCCCGACCGTAGATTTCTGTCGGGCAACGGAGTTGACAGCTACATGATCATCGGGTAAGTATATTCAAAAATTTATTTTACTAATGAAAATAACATATTTTCGTCATAGAGAGGTCAGGTTGGTTTCATTCTTTTGGAAAATGCCTGAAGTTTCTCAAAAAGTTATCAAAAATATGTAAATAGCAGTTTTTTGCAAGGACGTACCAATACGTCCATGGGGGTAAAGGGATGAGTTAGGTGAAACGTACCAGTACGTCCATTGGGAGTAAAAGGGTTAATTGAAAGTAAATGCAAGAACACATATTTCTAAGGGTTAATCGTTAAATGTTACATGTATGGGACAATGTGGGAAAATGGTGTTTTTTCTAACACCCTTAAATAATGTAAGCTCAGATGTCTCTGTAATCTGATAACCAATCCTAGAATAGTTTCAAGTTTTGTTACAAAATGTTCTCTAATAACTCTTTAAATTCTAATAGTTTAACAAATGTTGAGTATCGATATTACACTGGAAAAAATTACAAACTACAGTACCTTACTTGCCTGACATTAAAAACCTCCAACATACACTTCCTAGTTAGTTGTTACCCCAAATTACATGAATTTTAAAATTCTAGCAACACAAACATTTTAACCCTTTAACCCCCAATGGACGTACTGGTCCGTTTCACAAAACTTGTCCCTTCACCCCCATGGACGTACTGGTACGTCCTTGCAAAAAACTGCTATTTACATTTTTTTTTTCATATTTTTGATAACTTTATGAGAAACTTCAGGCATTTTCCAAAAGAATAAGACCAACCTGACCTGTTTATGACAAAAATTAAGGCTGTTAGAACAATTTAAAAAATATATATTGCAAAATGTGCTTGAAAAAAAAAATGCCTGGGGGTTAAGGGTTGGAAAGTTCCAAATAGCCTGGGGGTAAAAGGGTTAAGAACTGCATAAAACAACAGTTATTTGTCACTAACCTTTTTCTCATCCAATGATTTTTTCTCTTTCACTTCTTCAGTAGACAAGCTGTCCTCTTTTTCATCACCCTCCTCTTCCTCCTTCTCTGTTTCTGTTTCAGTTTCAGTTCCATACCCAGCATCATCTTTATCGCTGGAATGTGGAGCAACATCATCATCATCTTTTTCCGAATGAACATCGGATACACTTTCAGTCTCGCTTCCCGAGGTGCTTGTGTAGGGTATTTCTGAAGGTGTCTCTTCCTTGCTTCCTGTTTCGGCCTCCTGTAAACAAAATGACTTTTAAGAGAAAAAGTACTATACTGGATATTCATTTATAATGCTTGTGACTATGCACTAATCACTGGTGTACTTTAAGTATACACCTAATATTACAACTATATAAAAGTGATGTGTAATGGAATACTAAATAAATAAATTTATAAAGTTTGAGAGTACATTAAAAGTATGAGTGTAATGGAATGCTAAATAAATAAATTCCTTGGTTTGAGAATTTACAGAGCATATCAATAGATTTGTACTACAAGTACAGTATTTACCATAAAGGAGTCATGTCATGGATTATTCAAAGCTCACAGACATTGCATGAAGAAAGTTTAGGGCAATTACTTTATGTGAGAAGATTTATGTAAAGAAAAGACAATCTCAATACTGTAATATAAATCAAAATACTGTACCACAGGGGCTAAAGTACCAAACAAAACAGTTGTATAATCAGAATACAGTAATGAGAGTACAGTATACTGTAATTCACAGCTCTCACCTATATCTTAACATTATCACATCTGGTATTACAGTAAAAAATGAGTAAATCCTTGAATATCCTCATGAGTCATGTATAAAATCTAAATAAAAAGGAACAGCTGATAGCCATAATCGTCTCTGAATTCAGCGCTTCAATTAATGGTGAACTCCCTCAAATCGATTGACTAAACTAGATAATGCCGTCTCTTTATATTTACCTACGAAGAGATATTCAATCATTTATATTTGACAATGAAACTCCATTCGTGATATGAATTATTGATTTTAAAAACTATAATGCAGAAACAGAATCACAAATGGAAAAACCCCTTTCTTCTAATGAAAAAATTGATCAATAAAGGCTCCTTTAAATTCAAAAGGGTGGTAATTATAATCACAAGATGGTAAAATTATAATCACTTCAATACTTCAAATTACTGTGGTACATATGTTAGGTATGTGAAATAATCTCCTTTATAATTCTAATGTCAATTTTATAATCTATAAACTGCATACGTTTCTTTGCCTTACTGTTTATGACATGTTTTGGTATTATGATTTTGTAAAAACAAAAATGAGGGAGCTATCGATTGCTTAAATGATCTTAATGCCACCCTGTCGCCTTCAATCGCACCTTTTGCCTCACCGATCCCCTGATATTGGGGGCGGTTCCACCCATTTAGAGAACCACTCATCTAGAGCTTATTTTTACAGTACAAAAAGGTTTTAAAATCCTGGCAAGGTTGTTTTGTATAAAATAGCATAACAGGATTTACCAGTCTTTCTCATAGTCTCTCCAAAATTGTAGAAAAAAATATTAACACCAATCCATTGAAAACACAAAACCAACACCTCATTTCAGGTGAGCATTACAATGTAACATTAAAGATATTCATAGAAGAAGAGACTCTTTAGCTATGGTAAGCAGCTCTTCTAGGAGAAGGACACTCCAAAATCAAACTATTGTTCTCTAATCTTGGTTAGTGCCATAGCCTCTGTACCATGGTCTTCCACTATCTTGGGTTAGTTCTCTTGCTTGAGGGTACACTCGAGCACACTATTCTATCTAATTTCTCTTCCTCTTGTTTTGTTACAGTTTTTATAGTTTATATAGATATTTATTTTTTCCTTGTTTCTTTTCGTCACTGGGCTATTTTCCCTGTTGGAGCCCCTGGTCTTATAGCATTCTGCTTTTCCAACTAGGGGTGTAGCTTAGCAATTAATAATAATAATAATAATATCTCTCTTCTCAAAATGGGATATATTAATATCACGCCTTCAGAAGCATTCCTTAATAATAAAGTTTTCTGATTTTCTGCGTAAAAGATAACATTCACAATTCCTATACAGTACCATAATACTATACATACCTCATTTTCACTTGAGTGGTCCTCCTCACTTTCCTTTAATGAAACCTTCGAGATGGCATTTTCCAAATCAGACAATCCTCTCTTCGTGTCGTACACTGAGAGAGTCTGCATGGATGACTCCAACTCGGTCAGACCCTGGTCTTCCGGGGTCCCAACGTCCGTTAGCACCATTTTGTCAGAAATTCTGTTAAAAGATAAATTTACCGGTATGCATTAATATTTACAGTAATATATCTGATTCTCATCAAACAACAATTTATATAACATATCAAAATATCATGGAGTACTGTATTGATATTGTATTCAAAACTTGAAAATCTTAAAAATATTTCAGGTTTGTACATACAAACCTATTGCATTTAGTAAACTTTATTCCAAGACTAGAATGAGCAAACTCTTGATTTTTACTACAGTATAGTTAATGCACTAAGCTTAAAAGAAGTTTTACTATATGCAGTAAGGCATGTACGGCAAACGACATACTCATGTATACAATTTGGTATCAGATTACACATTATTTTGTCAAGCGCAACTTGCTAGGTAAAAATCCTTCCAGCTGTATAATTCTTCATATCTTTATGTGCTCATTATTAATTTGGGGTAAAAGCTCTACCTCCCTGCCCAATTTGCTTAGTGCAAATTTGGCAAAGTTTCATTAATGGTGATATCTCGGTATAGGTAGCCATTGTTACTGCAAAGCTAGTAAGAGTTGTTACTAACTGCTGATGCTGAAAAGGTCCGTTTCAGCTACTCAAGGGCACAGACCTACCACAGGAAAAGTCCAAAGACTAGTAACAATTATTTTTGTGTAAACTATTCACAATTTGGATACGAATAAGAATTCTACAGAGACGACTTTACTGCATATTTTGTTAATTCGCTCCTTTAACTGCCTTAGTTTATGATACTATTGATTAAACTTCAAAGAATCTAGCACTGTCTCCAAACTTACTCCTGTCCTTGGCCAGACATGTTGGGCATTATATGGTTATTCAAGTTGGGCATTATATGGTTATTCAAGTTTTGAGGTTTTAATACCCTCCAGGCTGGTACACATATCCTATAAAGGCTTGTGTGAATATCAGAGGCTTCTGGTTAAGAGACATGTTCGTTATCCGATGATCCAAAGACCATTCAGAAGCTACAATCAGAGCTTGTTTGCCAGGAATGAACCTGGCTGATATTGCTATCGAGTTGACCTCTGCCCATCACAGTATTTCGACGGATAGCTGGCAAAGTTGCCATTTAATAGTACATCATTCTTTGTTTAGATGTGCCACTACGGCTGTGTTGTCGCTCATCTTCACAGCCAAGTGACCTGAAAGGAGCGGTGCAAATTTTCGAGAGCCAGGAAGGCTGCAAGGGAGGCCATCAAAACCCGAAGGGTCGTAAAGCACAGCGAGCACTTCCTCTCCGGGAAAGAAATCAAAGAGGACGAAGGTTCCGTAGGTACGAGACTGCGCAGGAGGGATTCCCTCCTGTCACCTCTAGAGTGGGAAAAGCAGAGACCAACCCCAGCAGGAGCAGACATCCTCTCCTGCTGTGCACTCATTGCCAACACCAGTAGTCAATCCTTGGAGGTTGGGCCCGAGAGTTCTATAGACAGCCACAGAAGATGCAAGGCATCTTGTGACAAGGTCTCCCCATGGAGGGCTGTTCCTTCCACCTAATTAGGGGAGGGGGGAGGAAACAGCCTGATCCGTGGGTTGACCAAGAGTCAACTACTCACACTCGATCATTCCCCGGAGGAGACTGATGGAGTGGAATCAGAGATGAGGGTATCCTAGGGGAGGAAGAGGGGTCGAGACTTCTTCAAGTTTAGGGAAACCCAAAGGCAAAGAATCCCTTTTTGACTTCTTCCTCCTCCTGCCGTACTGCTCCTACTGGGAGGATGGCCAGTCCCTACAATCTGGGCAAGGGAAAACTTGTGTGCAGTCATGCTCTCTGCACATAGGACAAAGACAGTGAGGTTTTGTGTCCTCCTTTGAAATGAACATGCTGCATGGGTGATCCACCTTGTCTGGGCAAACGCGCATGCTGTGCCCTCAAGCACTATCACACTTGCAAAGAAAGAGAGAAAGTTTTTGTTAACGTGGAAGTGAGAAAGGTATGAGTGAGCGGGGAAGGTAGCTTCTCCCTGCTACCACTGGCTACACCTAGCTGAAACTTTATAGAGCCGTATGTCAGCTAGCACTGATTTCCTCTATTGTAAAGAATGTAGGGTTTGTACGCAGTGTAGAAACAAATACCGTTACTGTAATATCATGACACCTAAAACAATACACAGTATACATTATTAAGAAATTACAAATTAGTATTAGCATTGCTTGCTAAGCTACAACCCTAGTTGGAAAAGCAGGATGCTGTTATACCCAAGATCTTCTCTTAGCTGAAGTTAAGTGTGCATCAAAGTTTGACAATCAAATAATCCAGTGCTGGTTGTATGTATGGTTGGTCTCTAGGACACTGGATGTGCAATGAACTGTCCCTTAGCTCTGCTGTTCATGGGCAAATTTCACCACCAAAAACATTCAAGTACAGTACATGAAGAATCTGAATCTCCAACTTCATTGGTTCAAGTTATTAGGGAACCAATGTGAAATGCAAAGTCCAAGACACCAACCTACCTTAGTCAGGTAGAACCCAGACGAGGTTAGGTAGGTTTGGTTTCCGGAGAAGTGAAGCCCTCTAGGTCAGGTAATGAGGCAATGTCGCAGGTTGGCTTGTATGAATGGTTTCAAATTCTTTAGGGCAATTTTCCCCATTTTTTACTTTTGCAATTATGAATATACAGTGTACTGTACACCCAAATGGATTATATGGAAATTCTTTTCCCACAGCTTCCCTTGTACAGTACTTGGGAACAGTGTGTTGTACTATTCTGATCACTTCCTTCCCTCCCTTATGCCCAGTTCCTCACTTCAGTCCCCTTATTCTGTATTATTGAAATGGGGGCTCACTTCAGTCCCCCTATTCTGTATTATTGAAATGGGAGCTCACTTCAGTCCCCCTATTCTGTATTATTGAAATGGGGGCTCACTTCAGTCCCCCTATTCTGTATTATTGAAATGGGAGCTCACTTCAGTCCCCCTATTCTGTATTATTGAAATGGGAGCTCACTTCAGTCCCCCTATTCTGTATTATTGAAATGGGAGCTCACTTCAGTCCCCCTATTCTGTATTATTGAAATGGGGGCTCACTTCAGTCCCCCTATTCTGTATTATTGAAATGGGAGCTCACTTCAGTCCCCCTATTCTGTATTATTGAAATGGGAGCTCACTTCAGTCCCCCTATTCTGTATTATTGAAATGGGAGCTCACTTCAGTCCCCCTATTCTGTATTATTGAAATGGGAGCTCACTTCAGTCCCCCTATTCTGTATTATTGAAATGGGAGCTCACTTCAGTCCCCCTATTCTGTATTATTGAAATGGGAGCTCACTTCAGTTCCCCTATTCTGTATTATTGAAATGGGGGCTCACTTCAGTCCCCCTATTCTGTATTATTGAAATGGGAGCTCACTTCAGTCCCCCTATTCTGTATTATTGAAATGGGGGCTCACTTCAGTCCCCCTATTCTGTATTATTGAAATGGGGGCTCACTTCAGTCCCCCTATTCTGTATTATTGAAATGGGAGCATAAGTTTTGTTATGCCAAAAAAAACAAGCAGTTTGCATCAATGATAATAGCGAAAGATATATAAAAGATTTTGACGATTGGTATTTTTCTTAAGCATACAAACCCAAATATTCATTCAAATTATCCTTCAGCATCAGTTGTGGGATACTCGTCGATAGGATGTACGAGTTTATATTTCTGTAGGAGCAAATAAGCATCATATTCCTAACGTGAAATTGAATTTACTCCGGACATTTAGGCTATACAGTATACCTAAATAATCAGTCTAATTATGGAGGTTCTTACTAGCAGAATCCAATAATGTACATAGAGTATATCTGTTGATACTGGATAAACTGACCTAGAATATGTGGATTTATTTAATTACATTTCTTATATTAAAATAAAAAATTTTAAAATGTTAGAATCTAGGAATTCGCTATAAGAAATGGACAACTGTTGCCCGTTTTAGTGTCTTTCGTTTGAAGGGGTTGAAATATGGAAATATCAACTTTCATTACAGTGCAATATGTAAAACAAAATTGTAGTCAGACTACCGTTCTTAAAATCGATCATTGATTTTTGTTCGCAATCCGATGTGGGAGCTTTTCTGTTTTCCATCTGCCGTAATCATTACCTAATGTTTAGAGCTAAGTATAACTTGCAAAATTTTAACACTAAAGTTCCGAGATATTTTGATATTACAAACATATTTTGGACCACCGCATCAGTTAGTCTTTGGATACAAGATTTTTTGTGGAATTTAGTCATTTAATAATATAAAATATTTATGAAATCCTCTTCATTAACCCAGCATATTATAATCAACTATAAAGATATTTAAAGAAAGTAGAAATTACATAATGTTTTATTTAAGGTTTACGAAGTAATATGGTATCGTAGGTTATGTTAAAGAAGGGGGCTGCAAAGCTGCCTATCTGCGAAAACCTCATAAGTAGTAAGACGGACGACCCAGCACTCTAGATTAGGTTAGGTTTGAAAAACATCGATGTTTTTCACCACCCAATAACCCCAGTGGTCCCTGTTTCCCATGACGCATGAGCTATGAATTTTTCCAACTAATTTGGATGTCATTCCCGGGTGTATGCATGTTAGCTACCACCTGTATGTATGATGACGGCCGACTAGGGGTGTATGTATGATAGCGGCCACCTGTATGAATGATTACGGCCAACACAGAATACGGCAGTGTAAGGGGGGTCGCAGGGATGCCCCCCGTTAGGTAAGGAGGTAAGGACATGGCTTGTAGGCTAGGTTAGGGGGGAAAGTTTAGCTTAGTTGATTTCCATTTTTAATCTACACGGGAGGAACTGGCCGCTGATATTCAAATGCTCCCCCGACTAAGAATATGGCATTGTAAGGGGGATTGCATCGGGGCGTTAGTAGGTAAGGACACGGCTTGTAGATTAGGTTAGGGGGAGAAGTTTACGTTAGTTGGTGATCATTTTTAACGCACGAGAGAGGAACTGGCCGCTGATATACAAAGGCTCTGTCATTCCTGTCTTTAGTTATGGTATAACCACCTGTTTCCCACCATTATACTGTATACTGTAAAGGTGGTGGGAAAACACAATAACCAGTGGTATACTTTCATAGAAGTTATCAATGTCATAACTAACAAGATAGCTAGTTGGAAAAGTACATATTTCCTGTATTTGTTGATAAATTAGAAAATCAGTAAAGATATGTTATTGGAAAAGAACAGTACATAATTCATGTATTTGTTGATAAGTTATAGTTATCACACCATTGCCCATCACACACTGCAGTATATAATTATGATCGCTTCTTTTGTTACTTTAGCTTAATAAAAAAGGTTTTTATTTTTATACTTATCAAGATACTTGTCTGTAATAAATCCTG
This sequence comes from Palaemon carinicauda, assembly GCF_036898095.1. Classification (NCBI taxonomy): domain Eukaryota; kingdom Metazoa; phylum Arthropoda; class Malacostraca; order Decapoda; family Palaemonidae; genus Palaemon; species Palaemon carinicauda. Next base: position 3,134,659 of record NC_090760.1, on the reverse strand, counting down.
TATAGCCTTTTGGGTTACAGAAATGTGTGGGTATATGGGGTATTGGACAGATATATTATCTGATCGCAAAAATGACATACACAAGATGTTCTGATTGCAAATTTGACTTACACAAGATGTTCTGATCGCAAAAATGTCATACACAAGATGTTCTGATCTCAATAATGACTTACACAAGATGTTCTGATCGCAAAAATGTCATACACAAGATGTTCTGATCGCAAAAATGACTTACACAAGATGTTCTGATCGCAAAAATGTCATACACAAGATGTTCTGATCGTAAAAATGACATACACAAGATGTTCTGATCGCAAAAATGACATACACAAGATGTTCTGATTGCAAAAATGACATACACAAGATGTTCTGATTGCAAATTTGACTTACACAAGATGTTCTGATCGCAAAAATGACATACACAAGATGTTCTGATCTCAATAATGACTTACACAAGATGTTCTGATCGCAAAAATGTCATACACAAGATGTTCTGATCGCAAAAATGACTTACACAAGATGTTCTGATCGCAAAAATGTCATACACAAGATGTTCTGATCGTAAAAATGACATACACAAGATGTTCTGATCGCAAAAATGACATACACAAGATGTTCTGATTGCAAAAATGACATACACAAGATGTTCTGATCGCAAAAATGTCATACACAACATGTTCTGATCGTAAAAATTACATACACAAGATGTTCTGATCGCAAAAATGACATACACAAGATGTTCTGATTGCAAATTTGACTTACACAAGATGTTCTGATCGCAAAAATGACATACACAAGATGTTCTGATCGCAAAAATGACATACACAAGATGTTCTGAGCACAAAAATGACATTCACAAGATGTTCTGATTGCAAAAATGACATACACAAGTTGTTCTGATAGCAAAAATGACATACACAAGATGTTCTGATAGCAAAAATGACATACACAAGATGTTCTGAGCACAAAAATGACATTCACAAGATGTTCTGATTGCAAAAATGACATACACAAGTTGTTCTGATAGCAAAAATGATATACACAAGATGTTCTGATCGCAAAAATGACATACACAATGTGTTCTGATCGCAAAAATGACATACACAATATGTTCTGATTGCAAAAATGACATACACAAGATGTTCTGATCGCAAAAATGACATACACAAGACGTTCTGATCGCAAAAATTGTATACACAAGATGTTCTGATCGCAAAAAAGACACACACGATGTTCTGATCGCAAAAATGACATACACAAGACGTTCTGATCGCAAAAATGACATACATAAGACGATCTCGTCGCAAAAATGACATACACAAGACGTTCTGATCGCAAAAATGACATACACAAGATGTTCTGGTCGCAAAAATGACATACACAATATGTTCTGATTGCAAATATGACACACAAGAGATGTTCTGATCGCAAAAATGACATACACAAGATGTTCTGATCGCAAAAATGACATACACACGATGTTCTGGTCGCAAATTTGACATACACACGATGTTCTGGTCGCAAATTTGACATACACAAGATGTTCTGATAACAAAATTGACTCACAGAAGATGTCCTGATCGCAAAAAATGACATACACAAGATGTTCAGGTCGCAAAAATGACATACACAAGATGTTCTGATAACAAAATTGACTTACACAAGTTGTTCTGATCGCAAAATTGACTTACACAAGATGTTCTGATCGCAGAAATTACATACACAAGATGTTATGATCGCAAAAAAGACATATACAAGACGTTCTTATCGCAAAATTAACTTACACAAGATGTTCTGATAACAAAATTGACTTACACCAGATGTTCAGGTCGCAAAAATGACATACACAAGATGTTCTGATCGCAATAAATTACATACACAAGATGTTGTGCCTTCACAATTTTCATTAGAGAATGTTCTTTTCTATATGAAAGTCTTCAATATCACAAAAAAAACACGCAGTATAAAACACGTCCAGAAAATGTTAACCACCTGAAATAAACTAAGTATAATTTCTCGAGAGATATCACTCATGGGGTATAATTGCCTGAATCACTTATAAAAGAAATCTCGCCTCTGACTTAAAGTTCGAAATACGTACTGATCCAAAATAGAGAGATTAGCGTTGTTGCACAGACTGTGCAATTGCAGACACTGCAGAGATGGACTTTACGTCGTAGATTCTGTGAAACTTTCAGCTCTGAAGAGACTGTATTTTCAACAGAAGTTTCCTCATAGGCGGTTGCCGATCGGTGATATTTTCTAATATTTTTTACACCTATTTTTTACACGTTTGAGAACTGATGTTCTTCAGTAGTCTTTATATTGACTTAAATAATACCTGTCACTCATAACATAACAGCTGAAATTATGTAGTTGTTAAAGAATGAACTTTAGATAATATGGCAACGTCATTCATTCGAATCGTTTTCATTTTGGCTTTATCTTAATATGTGCTTATCATACGATATTTTTCCTATTTTTAAATTGTATATATATCCCAATATCAAGGTTATTTAAAGAGATATTTAATACATTTTATTATATATTACTGTATGCCTTATTTTGCCTGGTATAACAGTATAGTATACATAAATGAAACTTACGGGAATCGACACTGTATATATATCCCAATATCAAGATTATTCAAAGAGATATTTAATAATTTTTATTATATATTACTGTATGCCTTATTTTGCTTGGTATAACAGTATAATATACATAAATACAACTAACGAGTATCGAACACAATTGTTTTTCTACACTGCATATTACATAAACAAATACAAAAGCAGATTGTTGCTGAACTAATGCACCCATAATACTAGGGTGCTTTCAGAATGTGATGAGTCATGGTATATGTACTCTCTTTTTTGCAAACTTGTGCTGTCAAAAAAAAAAGAAACCTTGAAAAAGTAAAAAAAAAAATGATAATATGGGTGAGATAGAGAAAACTGCCCAGATACAATGAAATTCCATAATGCACCCATAATACTAGGGTGCTTTCAGAATGTGATGAGTCATGGTATATGTACTCTTTTTTGCAAACTTGTGCTGTCAAAAAACAAAGAAACCTTGAAAAAGTAAAAGAAAAAAATTATATTATGGGTGAGATAGAGAAAACTGCCCAGATACAATGAAATTCCATAATGCACCCATAATACTAGGGTGCTTTCAGAATGTGATGAGTCATGGTATATGTACTCTTTTTTGCAAATTTGTACTGTCAAAAAAAAGAAACCTTGAAAAAGTAAAAGAAAAAGATTATAATATGGGTGAGATAGAGAAAACTGCCCAGATACAATGAAATTCCATAATGCACCCATAATACTAGGGTGCTTTCAGAATGTGATGAGTCATGGTATATGTACTCTTTTTTGCAAACTTGTGCTGTCAAAAAACAAAGAAACCTTGAAAAAGTAAAAGAAAAAAATTATATTATGGGTGAGATAGAGAAAACTGCCCAGATACAAGGAAATTCCATAATGCACCCATAATACTAGGGTGCTTTCAGAATGTGATGAGTCATGGTATATGTACTCTCTTTTTTGCAAACTTGTGCTGTCAAAAAAAAAAGAAACCTTGAAAAAGTAAAAAAAAAAATGATAATATGGGTGAGATAGAGAAAACTGCCCAGATACAATGAAATTCCATAATGCACCCATAATACTAGGGTGCTTTCAGAATGTGATGAGTCATGGTATATGTACTCTTTTTTGCAAACTTGTGCTGTCAAAAAACAAAGAAACCTTGAAAAAGTAAAAGAAAAAAATTATATTATGGGTGAGATAGAGAAAACTGCCCAGATACAATGAAATTCCATAATGCACCCATAATACTAGGGTGCTTTCAGAATGTGATGAGTCATGGTATATGTACTCTTTTTTGCAAATTTGTACTGTCAAAAAAAAAGAAACCTTGAAAAAGTAAAAGAAAAAGATTATAATATGGGTGAGATAGAGAAAACTGCCCAGATACAATGAAATTCCATAATGCACCCATAATACTAGGGTGCTTTCAGAATGTGATGAGTCATGGTATATGTACTCTTTTTTGCAAACTTGTGCTGTCAAAAAACAAAGAAACCTTGAAAAAGTAAAAGAAAAAAATTATATTATGGGTGAGATAGAGAAAACTGCCCAGATACAAGGAAATTCCATAATGCACCCATAATACTAGGGTGCTTTCAGAATGTGATGAGTCATGGTATATGTACTCTTTTTTTGCAAACTTGTGCTGTCAAAAAACAAAGAAACCTTGAAACAGTAAAAGAAAAAAATTATATTATGGGTGAGATAGAGAAAACTGCCCAGATACAAGGAAATTCCATAATGCACCCATAATACTAGGGTGCTTTCAGAATGTGATGAGTCATGGTATATGTACTATTTTTTTGCAAATTTGTACTGTCAAAAAAAAAAGAAACCTTGAAAAAGTAAAAGAAAAAAATTATAATATGGGTGAGATAGAGAAAACTGCCCAGATACAAGGAAATTCCATAATGCACCCATAATACTAGGGTGCTTTCAGAATGTGATGAGTCATGGTATATGTACCTTTTTTTGCAAATTTGTACTGTCAAAAAACAAAGAAACCTTGAAAAAGTAAAAGAAAAAAATTATATGGGTGAGATAGATAAAACTGCCCAGATACAATGAAATTCCATAATGCAACAATAATACTAGGGTGCTTTCAGAATGTGATGAGTCATGGTATATGTACTCTCTTTTGCAAACTTGTGCTCTCAAAAAAAAAAGAAACCTTGAAAAAGTAAAAGAAAAAAATGATAATATGGGTGAGATAGAGAAAACTGCCCAGATACAAGGAAATTCCATAATGCACCCATAATACTAGGGTGCTTTCAGAATGTGATGAGTCATGGTATATGTACTCTCTTTTGCAAACTTGTGCTCTCAAAAAAAAAAGAAACCTTGAAAAAGTAAAAGAAAAAAATTATAATATGGGTGAGATAGAGAAAACTGCCCAGATACAAGGAAATTCCATAATGCACCCATAATACTAGGGTGCTTTCAGAATGTGATGAGTCATGGTATATGTACCCTTTTTTGCAAACTTGTGCTGTCAAAAAAAAAAGAAACCTTGAAAAAGTAAATGAAAAAAATTATAATATGGGTGAGATAGAGAAAACTGCCCAGATACAAGGAAATTCCATAATGCACCCATTATACTAGGGTGCTTTCAGAATGTGATGAGTCATGGTATATGTACTCTCTTTTTTTTGCAAACTTGTACTGTCAAAAAAAAAAAAGAAACCTTGAAACAGTAAAAAAAAATGATAATATGGGTGAGATAGAGAAAACTGCCCAGATACAAGGAAATTCCATAATGCACCCATAATACTAGGGTGCTTTCAGAATGTGATGAGTCATGGTATATGTACTCTCTTTTTTGCAAACTTGTGCTCTCAAAAAAAAAAGAAACCTTGAAAAAGTAAAAGAAAAAAATGATAATATGGCTGAGATAGAGAAAACTGCCCAGATACAAGGAAATTCCATAATGCACCCATAATACTAGGGTGCTTTCAGAATATGATGAGTCATGGTATATGTACTCTTTTTTGCAAACTTGTACTGTCAAAAAAAAGAAACCTTGAAACAGTAAAAGAAAAAAATGATAATATGGGTGAGATAGAGAAAACTGCCCAGATACAAGGAAATTCCATAATGCACCCATAATACTAGGGTGCTTTCAGAATGTGATGAGTCATGGTATATGTACTCTCTTTTGCAAACTTGTGCTGTCAAAAAAAAAAAAGAAACCTTGAAAAAGTAAAAGAAAAAAATGATAATATGGGCGAGATAGAGAAAACTGCCCAGATACAAGGAAATTCCATAATGCACCCATAATACTAGGGTGCTTTCAGAATATGATGAGTCATGGTATATGTACTCTTTTTTGCAAACTTGTGCTGTCAAAAAAAAGAAACCTTGAAAAAGTAAAAGAAAAAATTATAATATGGGCGAGATAGAGAAAACTGCCCAGATACAAGGAAATTCTAACTTACTCGAATTATGATATGGGAATCCCTGTGAAAGGTTGGATACGAAGCTCTGAAAGGTCTATACTCTGAGTTGCATTCTTATTATTTATACCCACTTATATTATTATTAAGCTACAACCCTAGTTGGAAAAGCAAGATGCTACATGCCCAGGGGCTCCAACAGGGAAAATATCCCAGTGAGGAAAGGAAACAAGGAAATTAATAAGTTAAAAGAGAAGTAGTTAGCAATTAAACTATAATATTATAAGAATGGTAACAACATTAGAATAAATCTTTCATATATAAACTATAAGAAACTTAACAAAACTAAACAAAAGGAAGATAAATTAGAAAAGTGTTCCCGAGTGTACCCTCAAGCAAGGGAACTCTATCCCAAGACAGTGGAAGACCATGGTACAGAGGCTATGGCACTACCCAGGACTAGAGAACAATGGTTTGATTTTGGAGTGTCCTTCTCCTAGAAGAGCTGCTTGCAAAATCTAACGAGTCTTTTTACCCTTATCAAGAGTAGAGTAGCCACTGAACAATTACAATGCAGTAGCTAACCCCTTGAGCAAAGAAGAATAGTTTGGTAATCTCAGTGTTGTCAGGTGTATGAGGACATAGGAGAGTATGTGAAGAATATGCCAGGCTATTCGTTGTATGTGTAGGCAAAGGGAAAATGAGCCGTAACTAGTGAGAAGGATCCAATGTACTACTGTGTAGCCAGTCAAAGGACACAATAACTCTAGCGGTAGTATCTCAACGGATGGCTGGTGCCCTGGCCAGCCTACTACCCATAGATATAGATATATTTTAGATTTTATATATTCTATTAAGTAAAGGCCTTTCAAAACTATTTGCCATTATAGGTGCAGTTAATGGTTTTCATGAGAATTAAAAAATAAACTTTTAACATCTTAACTTTGGGACGAAGTATTGAACATTTAAATAATTGTCAGTTTTATTAAAGAAGAAACCATAAAATAAACTTTTAAATTTATTCTACCACAAGATGGCCAAAACCAAGTCTTTCCTCCTTGGGTGTTTTCTAGCGAAGTCGCTAATTAATCTTTGAGGTTTACATATAAGTACATTTAAGCGTAAGTGAAAGGCCTGGTACTACTACTACTACTACTACTACTACTACTACTACTTACTACTACTACTACTACTACTACTATTATTATTATTATTGTTGTTGTTGTAGTTGTTGCTGTTGTAATTATTATTATTATTATTATTATTATTATTGTTGTTGTTGCTGATGTAATTATTATTGTTGTTGTTGTTGTTGTTGTTGTTGTTGTTGTTGTGGTTGTTGTTGCTATTTCTGTTATTATTATTATTATCGTTGTTGTTGTAATTATTATTATTGTTGTTGTTGTTGTTGTAATTATTATTATTATTAGCTAAGCTACAACCCTACTTGAAAAAGCAAGATACTATAAGCCCAAATGCTCCAACAGGGAAAAATAGCCCAGTTAGGAAAGGAAATAAGGAAATAAATAAACGATATAAGAAGTAATGATAACATATTAATCTTAGAACAATAAACAGTTGGTCTTTGCAAAATACTTAGTCTGCAAAACTCTTTCATTATTTTAGTTGTTTTTATTTATATTTTG
>NC_090760.1:3122030-3124530 GCF_036898095.1 Palaemon carinicauda | reverse complement strand
CCACAGCCCAAATGTATACAGTGAGAACTACTCATTGCCTAGCTTTTTTTTTATTTTATTTTTATTTATTTTTTTTTTAACCAGACTGGGGCTCATTTGATATACTTACAGCCCAAATCTATACAGTGAGAACGACTCATTACCTTGTTTTTTTTTTCTTTTTTCTTTTTTTAACCAGACTGGGGTTCATGTGACATACCTACAGCCCAAATTTATACAGTGAGAACGACTCATTGCCTAGCTCTTTTTTTTTTTTTTTTTTTTTTTTTTTTTTTTTTTTTTTTTCTTTTAACACCAGACTGGGGCTCATGTGATATACTCACAGCCAGCCCAAATCTATACAGCGAGAACGACTCATTGCCTAGCTTTTTTTTTTTTTTTTTTTTTTTTACACCAGACTGAGGCTCATATGATATACCCACAGCCCAAATCTATACAGTAAAAACTACTCATTGCCTAGTCTTTTTTTTTTTTTTTTTTTTACCAGACTGGGGCTCATGTGATAAACCTTCAGCCCAAATCTATACAGTGAGAACTACTCATTGCCTAGCCTTTTTTTAATTAATTTTTTTTTTTTTTTTACCAGACTGGGGCTCATGTGATATAGCCTACCTACAGCTCAAATCTATACAGTGCGAGCTACTGTATAATGTACAATGTACAGACCACGGTTGAGTTACTTAGTATAGACACAGACATTCTTCACGTTCTCCATTCTTCATCGTTATTATTCTGGTGACCTTGACCCCGAACTGGATACCTGACCAGCCAGATGTATACGAGTGTATTCCCCCTATCGTTTTCATCTAGACATTTTTGGATTTAGGAAAATTCCGGCCGGATTTGGAAGTCGTTGTTTATTACCCTTGTGTCAGTACGCCCTTTGCCCTCGGGGGAATTCGTGTTGTTTATGGCTAAGGCATTCTTTTAACCCTGGGTTAAGGGTTAAGTGGTGGAGGGAGGCCGTTGGGAGGGGATGTCTTGTAGGTGATGGTACACTAGGACATTCTGTTCTGTCTTGTTTATCTTCCTCTTGTTTTGTTAAAGGTTTATAGTTTATATAGGAGATATTTATTTTAATGTTACTCTTCTTAAGAATCTTATTTTTCCTTGTTTCCTTTCATCACTGGGATATTTTCCCTGTTGGAGCCTCTGCGCTTATAGCATCCTGCTTTTCCAACTAGGGTTGTAGCAGAGCAAGTATTAATAATAATGTGGGATTTAAAAATCAACGTCTTTGAATGTGATAGAGGGAATGTTATATTGTTTTTTTTTTTTTTTTTTTTTTTTTTTATCATGGAAACAAAATCGAATGATTTTCCGAAAAGTCATTTGGGGGTAACTCAGATTTCATCAAAATACCATAATCGATTGAAGTTATTAAATAGGCAATAGTTTAAGTTTTTTTCTTCCAAGTATACATATCATATACGCATCGGCTATACTTTTAAAAGTATTGAAAGTATAAACATATTTTCTGTACTTGAAAGTGAGAATGTTGGTGCGTAAGTATTAATCTTTGTCGTCATATATTGTCAACAAATATTTGTTATTGATGCAAAACATTATATGGCAGTTGAAGATTATGTTTAACATAGGTTTTCACCTCTATATTATCTAAATTACACACACACATACACACACACAAATCAAAATCTAAATTACACACTCATTAACACACATCAAAATCTAAATTACACACACATAAAAACTTATGCATCTAAAGAGTAAAATTATCTATTACGAACCTGACTCCGGCCGTAAATAATAACTTTACAATGTCACGTGACCTTCCCCCTCAAAACATTTTCAACTTCACAAATTCAAGTATACGATAATAATAAAAGAAAAAAAAAATATTATTCGGTCAGCTCTACGAATAGATGAGAATACAGAAGGGGGAACTGGAATAATGGTGTGTTGTCTCTTGCACGCTTCGCTGGACAGAAACTTTAGAACAGTTCCCATTGGAGTCCTGTGCCGACCTATGTGAACTTTCAGACACACTCTCTCTCTCTCTCTCTCTCTCTCTCTCTCTCTCTCTCTCATGTTTCTATATGTTGTTACTATTCTCAAAATATTTTATCTCTCTCTCTCTCTCTCTCTCTCTCTCTCTCTCTCTCTTTATGTTTCTATATGTTGTTACTATTCTCAAAATATTTTATCTCTCTCTCTCTCTCTCTCTCTCTCTCTCTCTCTCTCTCTTTATGTTTCTATATGTTGCTATTATCAAAATATTTTATTTTAATTGCTCATTACTGTTTATTACGTCTCTTATAGTTTAATTTTTCCTTGTTTCCTTTCCTCAACTGGCTATTTTTCCCTGTTGGAGTCCTTGGGCTTATACCATCTTGCTTTTCAGACTCTGGTTGCAGCTTTGATAATAATAATGATAATAATAATAATAATAATAATAATAATAATAATAATAATAATAATAATGATAATAATAATTCATAGTTTTGATATTCAAATATATGAATGCTAAATGCCTTGTGTA
>NC_090760.1:3112030-3117030 GCF_036898095.1 Palaemon carinicauda | reverse complement strand
ACTCGTGAAGGCTGATCCCCCTGGAACTACAGATTTCAGTTATATCCCTGCTACCGAAATCATGGTTCGTCCCCCTCGAAGTACAGTTCACAGTTCTATCCCTGCTGCCAAACTCGTGAAGGCTGATCCTCCTGGAACTACAGATTTCAGTTATATCCCTGCTACCGAAATCATGGTTCATCCCCCTCGAAGTACAGTTCACAGTTCTATCCCTGCTGCCAAACTCGTCAAGGCTGACCCCCCTGGAAGTACAGTTCACAGTTCTATCCCTGCTGCCAAAATCATCAAGCCTGATCCCCTTCGAAGTACAGTTCACAGTTCTATCCCTGCTGCCAAACTCGTTAAGGCTGATCCCCCTGGAACTACAAGTCTCAGTTATATCCCTGCTACCAAAATCATCAAGCCTGATCCCCTTCGAAGTGCAACAGCCGTGGAAGAATCGAAGGGCGCCCACAACGTGGCTAAGCGGTCTCTCCTGGCCATTGGCTTAGGACTGAAGGCTAAGCTTCTGGCGAAGTTGGCAGCGAAGAAGCTCCTGGCGAAGTTGGCAGCGAAGAAGCTTCTGGCGAAGTTGACAGCGAAGAAGGCAGCGAAGAAAGCGCTGTTTCTCACCAAGGGGGCGTTGTTGAAATCTAAATTTGGAAAATGAGATTATGTTGAAGCTGGTCACTCGTGATTTATGAAATCTTTTGTTAAATAATTATTCATGGAAAACAAGCTTATTTTGTAATATATTTTAATGTTGACAATAAATACGACGCCGAAATGAAGATGTATTGTTTATCCTTATAGTAATTGTATTAAGGTGATTGAAAAAAAACATTACTGAGTGATATGTGAAAAGAATTTTTTAAAAGTACTTCTAAGTAAATGATTTCAATTAAATCAGAATAAGCGAGTTTTATGGAACACGAAGTCCTTCTATGTCTACATTTGTCTAAATGTCTGTTATTTAGACATTACTGAGTGATATTTAAACTAATTTTATAGAAGTACTTCTTAATAAATTATCTCAATTTAATCAGGATAAGAGAGTTGTATAGAACACGAAATGCTTCTATGTCTACATTTGTCTAGATGTCTGTTATTTAGACATTACTGAGTGATATTTAAACTAATTTTATAAAAGTACTTCTAAGTAAATTATTTCAATTTAATCAGAATAAGAGAGTTGTATAGAACATGAAGTGCTTCTATATGTCTGTTATTTAGACATTACTGAGTGATATTTAAACTAATTTTATAAAAGTACTTCTAAGTAAATTATTTCAATTGAATCAGAATAAGAGAGTTGTATAGAACACGAAATGCTTCTATGTCTATATTGTCTTATTTATTTGAAAAAAATATTATTAGGCACTCATGAAGTGAGTGAATATATTTCTTAATTATAACTTTCGTAGTTTGGTAGTGCCCCTCCCACACGGTGCGCTGTAAGCAATACTAAGAAGACTTTTGAAACCTTCACTTACTTTTTAGTCCTTTCCTTTACCTACAATCTCTCCTCCTTTCTTCCATCTTGGATTTTTACCCCTTGATTAAATCACTTTTTCATTAATTATTCATTATTTCTCAGATCATTTATTTATTTCCTTATTTACTTTCCTCACTGGGCTATTTTTCCCTGTTGCAGTCCTTGGGTTTATAGCATTTTGCTTTTCCAAGTAGGATTGTAGCTTAGCTAGTAATAATAATAATAATAATAATAATGATAATAATAATACTAATAATAATTCAATTCAAAATTCAAATTCAAAATTCTTTATTTCAGCTGTAGAGCCATATACAAAATATTACAATAAAATTAATAGTTATATACAAATATATTAGGAGTAAATAATAATAATAATAATAATAATAATAATAATAATGCAATTGTTTGGTTCATTTATCACTTGCAACTGGGCACTGAATGGTACCCTAGGGTCCAACGCCGAGTCATGTGACCCCGTTGCATAAATTTGATGTATTCAGATTTATTCTGGTCTCGTTGTTAGGAGCGAATTGAAATAAATTGTCAAGACTTTCTGTTGCTTAAGTTTAGAGGAATTTCGTGCGTGCGTACGTTCTAAGTTGGTCTTGGTCAGGGTTTAAACTCTAGTATGTGAATAATAGTAATAAGAATAGGGAAGTGGGGAATATGGAGAAAGGAAGAGTACCCCTGGATACAATCCATTTTATAGCTCAAAGGCAGGTATTCGGGATGGGAAAGATTAAGGAAATAGGGAGAAAGAGAAGTACAGGAGAAGAACAAAAGAGAGGGGCAGACCCTCTTGCGATATTAAGGAATTGGTATTATTATTTCAGTTAATTGTAGCCTTGTGGACATTACCTTAAATGCTGCTGCTTTATACCTTTTATTACCTTAAAACGTTTCAAATTTCCTTAAATTTGAAGCTATTAAAACTGAAATTACCTTAAAATTACATTGAAACCTGGAAAATTACCTCAAACTAAGGGATATCTTGAAAATCCAAAACCTGAAAATTTAGATTTAAAATAGAGAGAGAGAGAGAGAGAGAGAGAGAGAGAGAGAGAGAGAGAGAGAGAATTTGGAGATGGGGTATTTACGAAAATATTTTTTTTCTATTAATGAACCTTGACTCGTATAGTGTTACTAACCTTAAATGTTTTATTAGAAAAATTTTTTATGCATATCAATGATTATCCAATATATATATTAGGATTTGTTTTGAATGACATTTTATTTTACTAAACATCAGAAAAAAATACAAATTTAAAGTATGTTTATATGAAAACAAGAAAACTTGGCTTATTAAAAATTGTTGAAATGTTTACAGAGGATAGTCATGGGATGACCTATATTCAGAGCTTCTTCAAAGGGATATAAATTAAGGGATGTGATAGTTTCTATATTAATGTAGTATCCTTGCAAGTTAGAAAAGTATATGTCCTTTTTCCACTCAGATGACGATTAATGGTCAACCATGCTAGTATTTTTTTTTCAGAGTTTTGAAAATTAAATCCTGAAGAAAATTTCTGTCTCTTTGTATAGGGCTTCCTAAAATTTTCCTCAATTTGATATCCAAGGAAATAACTGCCAATATCATCTAAAAATGTATATGTAAATTAAAACAGACTTTGAATTGCCATAACGTACTATAACAGAGAGCATCGTTCATCTGGCACTAGTTTCTTTAGGCTCGTTTTTCCTTTTTTGGAAAAGCAAGATGCTATAAGCCCAAAGGCTCCAACAGGGAAAAATAGCCCAGTGAGGAAAGGAAATAAACTACAAGTAATTAACAATCAAAATAAAATATTTCAAGAACAGTGACATTAAAATAATTCTTTCATATATAAACTATTAAAACTTCAAAAAAGTTATTATTATTATTATTATTATTAATATTATTAATTGCTAAGCTACAACCCTAGTTGGAAAAGCAGAATACCATAAGCCCAGGGGCTCCAATAGGGAAAATAGCTCAGTGAGGAAAGGAAACTAGGAAAAACAGGATATCTTCAGAAGAGTAACAGCATTAAAATAAATATCTCCTATATAAGAGAGATAACAGAATAGTGTGCCCGAGTGTACCCTCAAGCAAGAGAACCCTACCGAATTATGTCTCTCCTGGGATTTAACCCAGGATTAACCCTGGACTAACATTCTAAGTATAAACTAATTGAATGGCGGACTTAAGTGTCTCATTACGATATTAATTTATTTAAGGCACAGTTAATATAAACTTAATAACAATAATAAGAAGAAAGAAGCTTTGCACTTGTCTATTTTGCGGAGTGAGCAATCAGGAACCAGGAACCAAGTCTGACAGCTCCGTCTGCTCATTTTAATGTCCACCTGGGTTGACCCTTCTTAATCTATGGGCTGATATCTTATCTCGGAGATCTTTCCTCAAAGGGGTAGATAAAGATCAAAAGGAGAAACGATCGGCATTTAAGTTGTTAACCTAGATTGGAATGGTCGAAGTATTTTAATCCTTTCATCTGGTTCGCTTCTTTTAAAATGTTTCCTTCGGTATTTTCGATTTCAAAGACGTGGTGATAATAAAAAAAAATTGGAATCTTGTAGATATAACGAAGGAAATTATTATAAGACGAATTATCATTTCGTTGTTGTTATTATTATTATTATCATTATTATTATTATTATTAGCTAAGCTACAACCCTAGTTGTGATAATAAAAATTGAAATCTCGTAGCTATTAATGAAGGAAATTGTTATAAGATGAATTATCATTTTGTTATTATTATTATTATTATTATTATTATTATTATTATTATTATTATTATTATTATTATTATTATTATTATTAGCTAAGCTACAACCCTAGTTGCGATAATAAAATTGAAATCTCGTAGCTATTAATGAAGGAAATTGTTATAAGACGAATTATCATGTTATTATTATTATTATTATTATTAATATTATTATTATTATTATTATTATTATTATTATTATTATTATTATTATTATTATTATTAGCTAAGCTATAACCCTAGTTGTGATAATAAAAATTGAAATCTCTTAGCTGTAACGAAGGAAATTGTTATAAGACGAATTATCATTTTGTTGTTATTATTATTATTATTATTATTATTATTATTATTATTATTATTATTATTATTATTATTGTTATTATTAACTAAGCTACAACCCTAGTTGTGATAATAAAAATTGAAATCTCGTAGGTATAACGAAGGAAATTGTTATAAGACGAATTATCATTTTGTTATTGTTATTATTATTATAATTATTATTATTGTTATTAGCTAAGGTACAACCCTAGCTGTGATAATAAAAATTGAAATCTCGTAGCTATAACGAAGGAAATTATTATAAGACGAATTATCATTTTGTTATTATTGTTATTATTATTATTATTATTATTATTATTATTATTATTATTATTATTAGCTAAGCTACAACCCCAGTTGTGATGATAAAAATTGAAATCTCGTAGCTATAACGAAGAAAAATTATTATAAGACGAATTATCATTTTGTTGTTGTTATTATTA
>NC_090760.1:3099530-3102030 GCF_036898095.1 Palaemon carinicauda | reverse complement strand
TTGTCTCTGCATTTTCATTGAACGTCTTAGTTTTACTCACATTCATTTCCAGTCCTATATTTCTGCTTTCTCTATTCGAATCTTCTATCATCTTTTGCAATTCATCCCTTAATTCACTAAATAGGACTGTCATCTGCAAGTCTTAAGTTTTAAAGAATGCCCCATTAATGTTAATTCCTACATTTTCCCAATCTAAATTCTTGAATACTTCTAGGCACGCTGTGAATACTTTATGAGAAATTGATTCTTTTTGTCTAACCCCTTTCTCAATTGGAATTTCTTTATGTAGGCCCAGTTTTAACATGACTGTACTTCCCATATAGATATCTTCAAGTGTTCAAACAAATGAGTCACCTATTCCATGCCTTTGAGGTGCTTTCATTGCCGCTGAACTTTTGACAGAATCAAAAACTTTCTCATACTCTGTTGATTTTTCCATTAGCTGGTTAATTACATGGATATGTTCAGTTGTTGAATACCCTATTTTTAAAGCCTGTCTGCTCTTTTGGTATATTAAAGTATAGCTCTCTCTCTCTCTCTCTCTCTCTCTCTCTCTCTCTATATATATATATATATAGATATATATGTGTATGTATGTGTATATATATGTATATATATACACACATATATACTGTATATATACGCAGTATATATATATATATATATATATATATAAATATGTATAAATGTGTGTGTGTGTGTGTTTGAGAGGGCTAATGCAAAGGTACTTGAAAGTACACATTTATGAGACCTCTCGAAAGTACCTCCTGTTGTTATTGTTGATTGCCTAACCCTTCCAGCCAGGCACGGGCTCATGCAATTCTTGCTGTGTATTTATACTCTAGCAGAAAGCTCTGCAGTCTTCCCAATGCAGGCAGATAAGTAGGCCAGACTCAACGACAGTCCAGATAGAACCGTATTGGTTTAATAGAACATGATTGGATTTATTAAGATATCATAACTTAGTTGTCAAGACCTGTTTGATTAACACCGTCTCTCTCTCTCTCTCTCTCTCTCTCTCTCTCTCTCTCTCATACATTTCATGCTACAAGATTTGTTATTACAGAAGTTTCGAGCCCCGTATACAAATATATAAATATAAAGTTCTCTCTCTCTCTCTCTCTCTCTCTCTCTCTCTCTCTCATACATTTCATGCTACAAGATTTGTTATTACAGAAGTTTCGAGCCCCGTATACAAACATATAAATACAAACTTCTCTCTCTCTCTCTCTCTCTCTCTCTCTCTCTCTCTCTCACGATGCCATTGTATAAGGATATATTGTTAGTTCTTGGATAATAGGTTAGTAGATTGGTATATATAAAGATTAAAATATTTTTATTTTTCTGGGGAAAATTATTATTGAAAATTTCATTTTATCTTCAATTTTTGCGATATTTTAAAACCATCTTTGATTATATAAAAAATGACGAATTACTTTTACAAATACACTATTTTTATAATTTCTTTTATTCTATCAAAGTTTCCAATCTCTTCTAACTGTATTGCATAGGTTTAAAAGGCCAATCATAAATGGAAGAGGCAAGGGACAGCGACATTGCAAGCAGGACAATGCCCTAGAGACTGACCATATATCTATGATCAGCGCCAAAGCCCCCTCTCCACCCTAGCGAGGACTAAGGAGGGCTAGGCAATGGCTGGTGATGACTCAGTAGATAGATGTATAGGCTCCACCAACCCACCTATCCTTAGCTAACAAGGATGATGAGGCTGTAGCGACCAAGGGAACTAACGAGTTTGATCAGGACTTTTACCCATGTCTGCGTTTACGTGAATTCAACGAACAATGAATGGTCTCCCATGCACCAACGCCATACCATATACCAATCCACTGCAAAGGTTGTGGTGCCCGATGTGGTAACATCCCTGACTGGTAAACGCCAGACTGGGGGTTCGAGTCCCGCTCAAACTCGTTAGTATCTTTGCTCGCTGCAACCTCACCATCCTTGTGAGCTAAGAATGGAGGCTTTGGGGGAGCCTTTAGGTCTATCTGCTGAGTCATTATCAGCCATTGCCTGGCTCTCCATGGTCCTAGTTTGGGTGGAGAGGGGGCTTGGGCGCTGATTATATGTATATGGTCAGTCTCTAGGGCATTGTGCTGCTCGATAGGGCAATGTCACTGTCCCTTGCCTCTGACATTCATGAGCGGCCTTAAAACCTTTAAATGACAATTACTGATCTATGTGTAGTAACAAATAATTATTAATGACCCATAACGGAAAGAAACGATTGAAAACAGACATATCAACTCACTGATGTTGCTATGCATTTAGATTTTGCATTATTGCATTTAGCTATGCATTATGTTATTGAAATCATAAAATTTGGAATCCGTAGGTTTTTTTAGTTACACACAGGGAAAAATAGAAATTCCATTATTCCTGATATTTTGTATAGATTATTATTATTATTGTTATTATTATTGTTGTTGTTGTTGTTGTTGTTGTTGTTGTTGTTGTTGTTATTATTATTATTATTATT
>NC_090760.1:3092030-3094530 GCF_036898095.1 Palaemon carinicauda | reverse complement strand
GGAAGGGGGAGTGTCCCAGGGGCAGGGGAAGGGTCCCAGGGGCCGGGGGAGTGTCCCAGGGGCCGGGGGAGTGTCCCAGGGGCCGGGGGAGTGTCCCAGGGGAAGGGGAAGGGTCCCAGGGGCAGGGGAAGGGTCCCAGGAGCCGGGGGAGTGTCCCAGGGGAAGGGGAAGGGTCCAGGGGAAGGGGGAGTGTCCCAGGGAAAGGGGAAGGGTCCAGGGGAAGGGGGAGTGTCCCAGGGGAAGGGGAAGGGTCCAGGGGAAGGGGGAGTGTCCCAGGGGAAGGGGAAGGGTCCAGGGGAAGGGGGAGTGTCCCAGGGGAAGGGGAAGGGTCCAGGGGCCGGGGGAGTGTCCCAGGGGAAGGGGGAGTGTCCCAGGGAAAGGGGAAGGGTCCAGGGGAAGGGGGAGTGTCCCAGGGGAAGGGGAAGGGTCCAGGGGAAGGGGGAGTGTCCCAGGGGAAGGGGAAGGGTCCAGGGGCCGGGGGAGTGTCCCAGGGGAAGGGGGAGTGTCCCAGGGAA
This sequence comes from Palaemon carinicauda, assembly GCF_036898095.1. NCBI lineage: Eukaryota > Metazoa > Arthropoda > Malacostraca > Decapoda > Palaemonidae > Palaemon > Palaemon carinicauda. The sequence goes on along the minus strand of NC_090760.1, from coordinate 3,094,015 downwards.
AGGGGAAGGGTCCAGGGGAAGGGGGAGTGTCCCAGGGGAAGGGGAAGGGTCCAGGGGAAGGGGGAGTGTCCCAGGGGAAGGGGAAGGGTCCAGGGGCCGGGGGAGTGTCCCAGGGGCCGGGGGAGTGTCCCAGGGGCCGGGGGAGTGTCCCAGGGGAAGGGGAAGGGTCCCAGGGGCCGGGGGAGTGTCCCAGGGGCCGGGGGGAGTGTCCCAGGGGCCGAGGGAGTGTCCCAGGGGAAGGGGAAGGGTCCCAGGGGCAGGGGAAGGGTCCCAGGGGCCGGGGGAGTGTCCCAGGGGAAGGGGAAGGGTCCAGGGGAAGGGGGGAGTGTCCCAGGGAAAGGGGAAGGGTCCAGGGGAAGGGGGAGTGTCCCAGGGGAAGGGGAAGGGTCCAGGGGAAGGGGGAGTGTCCCAGGGGAAGGGGAAGGGTCCAGGGGAAGGGGGAGTGTCCCAGGGGAAGGGGAAGGGTCCAGGGGCCGGGGGAGTGTCCCAGGGGCCGGGGGAGTGTCCCAGGGGAAGGGGAAGGGTCCCAGGGGCCGGGGGAGTGTCCCAGGGGCCGGGGGAGTGTCCCAGGGGCAGGGGAAGGGTCCCAGGGGCCGGGGGAGTGTCCCAGGGGCCGGGGGAGTGTCCCAGGGGCAGGGGAAGGGTCCAAGGGAAGGGGGAGTGTCCCAGGGGCAGGGGAAGGGTCCAGGGGAAGGGGGAGTGTCCCAGGGGAAGGGGAAGGGTCCAGGGGAAGGGGGAGTGTCCCAGGGGAAGGGGAAGGGTCCAGGGGCCGGGGGAGTGTCCCAGGGGCCGGGGGAGTGTCCCAGGGGCCGGGGGAGTGTCCCAGGGGAAGGGGAAGGGTCCAGGGGAAGGGGGAGTGTCCCAGGGGAAGGGGAAGGGTCCAGGGGCCGGGGGAGTGTCCCAGGGGCCGGGGGAGTGTCCCAGGGGCCGGGGGAGTGTCCCAGGGGCAGGGGAAGGGTCCAAGGGAAGGGGGAGTGTCCCAGGGGCAGGGGAAGGGTCCAGGGGAAGGGGGAGTGTCCCAGGGGAAGGGGAAGGGTCCAGGGGAAGGGGGAGTGTCCCAGGGGAAGGGGAAGGGTCCAGGGGCCGGGGGAGTGTCCCAGGGGCCGGGGGAGTGTCCCAGGGGCCGGGGGAGTGTCCCAGGGGAAGGGGAAGGGTCCCAGGGGCCGGGGGAGTGTCCCAGGGGCCGAGGGAGTGTCCCAGGGGAAGGGGAAGGGTCCCAGGGGCAGGGGAAGGGTCCCAGGGAAAGGGGAAGGGTCCAGGGGAAGGGGGAGTGTCCCAGGGAAAGGGGAAGGGTCCAGGGGAAGGGGGAGTGTCCCAGGGGAAGGGGAAGGGTCCAGGGGAAGGGGGAGTGTCCCAGGGAAAGGGGAAGGGTCCAGGGGAAGGGGGAGTGTCCCAGGGGAAGGGGAAGGGTCCAGGGGAAGGGGGAGTGTCCCAGGGGAAGGGGAAGGGTCCAGGGGAAGGGGGAGTGTCCCAGGGGAAGGGGAAGGGTCCAGGGGCCGGGGGAGTGTCCCAGGGGCCGGGGGAGTGTCCCAGGGGAAGGGGAAGGGTCCCAGGGGCCGGGGGAGTGTCCCAGGGGCCGGGGGAGTGTCCCAGGGGCAGGGGAAGGGTCCCAGGGGCCGGGGGAGTGTCCCAGGGGCCGGGGGAGTGTCCCAGGGGCAGGGGAAGGGTCCAAGGGAAGGGGGAGTGTCCCAGGGGCAGGGGAAGGGTCCAGGGGAAGGGGGAGTGTCCCAGGGGCAGGGGAAGGGTCCCAGGGGCCGGGGGAGTGTCCCAGGGGAAGGGGAAGGGTCCAAGGGAAGGGGGAGTGTCCCAGGGGCAGGGGAAGGGTCCAGGGGAAGGGGGAGTGTCCCAGGGGCAGGGGAAGGGTCCAGGGGAAGGGGGAGTGTCCCAGGGGCAGGGGAAGGGTCCCAGGGGCCGGGGCATAGTTGTCTAACCTTTGATACATCAACAGAGTTTTTTTTTTCTTTTTCTTTTATTATAAAAAAACA